>NW_027274260.1:0-117239 GCF_030028105.1 Mobula birostris | reverse complement strand
CAACTTTTTTGTCTTTATCCGTAGAGGCACGAAACAACTATGAAGCTACGCATAATCATGTGGGAAGTTAACCTAAGGTGTTTCCATTAGGTTTGCAGTAAGTACTTTGGTGTAAAATTGAAATCTATACTATTAGTATTGTCAGAGCATTGTATGCACTCTGATAATAACTTGTTTGTCTTGATGCGTAGAGGCATGAAACAACTTTCAAGCTACTCTTAATCATGTGGGAAGTTAACCAAAGGTGTTTTCATTAGGTTTGCAGTCAAGACTTTTGAGTAGAATTGAAATGTATACTGCTTTATGTGAAAGCATTGTAAGCACTAAGATAACAACTTTTTGTCTTTATGTGTAGAGGCACGAAACAACTTTGAAAATACTCATAATTATGTGGGAAGTTAACCTAAGGTGTTTCCATCAGGTTTGCAGTAAGTACTTTGGTTGAAAATTGACATGTATAGCACTTTAATGTCAGAACATTGTATGCCCTAAGATAACAACTTTTTTTGTCTTGATGTGTAGAGGCATGAGGCAACTTTCAAGCTACTCATAATCATGTGGGAAGTTAACCTAAGGTGTTTCCATTAGGTTTGCAGTAAGTACTTTGGTGTAAAATTGAATTGTATACTATAAGTATTGTCAAAGCATTGTATGCACTGTGATAACAACTTTTTTGTCTTGATGTGTAAAGGCAGGAAACAACTTTCAAACCACACAGAATCATGTGGGAAGTTAACTTTAAAATGTTTCCATCAGGTTTGCACTCTGCACTTTACTGGAATATTGAAATGCATACTACTATAATGTCATACATTGTACGCACTGAGAAATCCACTTTTTTGCCTTTATGTGCAGACCCATGAAACAACTTTCAGGCATCAAAGAATCATGTGGGAAGTTAACCTAAGGTGTTTCCATCAGGTTTGCAGTAAGTACTTTGGTTGAAAATTGACATGTATAGCACTTTAATGTCAGAACATTGTATGCCCTAAGATAACAACTTTTTTGTCTTGATGTGTAGAGGCATGAGGCAACTTTCAAGCTACTCATAATCATGTGGGAAGTTAACCTAAGGTGTTTCCATTAGGTTTGCAGTAAGTACTTTGGTGTAAAATTGAATTTTATACTATAAGTATTGTCAAAGCATTGTATGCACTGTGATAACAACTTTTTTGTCTTGATGTGTAAAGGCAGGAAACAACTTTCAAACCACACAGAATCATGTGGGAAGTTAACCAAAGGTGTTTTCATTAGGTTTGCAGTCAGGACTTTTGAGTACAATTGAAATGTATACTACTTTTATGTGAAAGCATTGTAAGCACTGAGATATCAACTTTTTTGTCTTTATCCGTAGAGGCACGAAACAACTATGAAGCTACGCATAATCATGTGGGAAGTTAACCTAAGGTGTTTCCATTAGGTTTGCAGTAAGTACTTTGGTGTAAAATGAAATCTATACTATTAGTATTGTCAGAGCATTGTATGCACTCTGATAATAACTTGTTTGTCTTGATGCGTAGAGGCATGAAACAACTTTCAAGCTACTCTTAATCATGTGGGAAGTTAACCAAAGGTGTTTTCATTAGGTTTGCAGTCAAGACTTTTGAGTAGAATTGAAATGTATACTGCTTTTATGTGAAAGCATTGTAAGCACTAAGATAACAACTTTTTTGTCTTTATGTGTAGAGGCACGAAACAACTTTGAAAATACTCATAATTATGTGGGAAGTTAACCTAAGGTGTTTCCATTAGGTTTGCAGTAAGTGCTTTGGTGTAAAATTGAAACGTATGCTATCAGTATTGTCAAAGCATTGTATGCATTGTGATAACAACTTTTTTGTCTTGATGTGTAAAGGCAGGAAACAACTTACAAACCACACAGAATCATGTGGGAAGTTAACTTAAAATGTTTCCATCAGGTTTGCACTCTGCACTTTACTGGAATATTGAAATGCATACTACTATAATGTCATACATTGTACGCACTGAGAATCCACTTTTTTGCCTTTATGTGCAGACCCATGAAACAACTTTCAGGCATCAAAGAATCATGTGGGAAGTTAACCTAAGTGTTTCCATCAGGTTTGCAGTAAGTACTTTGGTTGAAAATTGACATGTATAGCATTTTAATGTCAGAACATTGTATGCCCTAAGATAACAACTTTTTTGTCTTGATGTGTAGAGGCATGAGGCAACTTTCAAGCTACTCATAATCATGTGGGAAGTTAACCTAAGGTGTTTCCATTAGGTTTGCAGTAAGTACTTTGGTGTAAAATTGAATTGTATACTATAAGTATTGTCAAAGCATTGTATGCACTGTGATAACAACTTTTTTGTCTTGATGTGTAAAAGCAGGAAACAACTTTCAAACCACACAGAATCATGTGGGAAGTTAACTTAAAATGTTTCCATCAGGTTTGCACTCTGCACTATTCTGGAATATTGAAATGTATACTACTTTAATGTCAGTACCTTGTATGCACTGAGAAATCCACTTTTTTGTCTTATGTGCAGACCCATGAAACAACTTTCAGGCATCTAAGAATCATGTGGGAAGTTAACCTGAGGTGTTTCCATTAGGATTGCAGTAAGAGGTTTGGTGTAAAATTGAAATGTATGCTATCAGTATTGTCAAAGCATTGTATGCACTCTGATAATAACTTGTTGTCCTGATGCGTAGAGGCATGAAACAACTTTCAAGCTACTCTTAATCATGTGGGAAGTTAACCAAAGGTGTTTTCATTAGGTTTGCAGTCAAGACTTTTGAGTAGAATTGAAATGTATACTCCTTTTATGTGAAAGCATTGTAAGCACTGAGATAACAACTTTTTTGTCTTTATGTCTAGAGGCACGAAACAACTTTGAAAATACTCATAATTATGTGGGGAAGTTAACCTAAGGTGTTTCCATTAGGTTTGCAGTAAGTGCTTTGGTGTAAAATTGAAACGTATGCTATCAGTATTGTCAAAGCATTGTATGCACTGTGATAACAACTTTTTTGTCTTGATGTGTAAAGGCAGGAAACAACTTACAAACCACACAGAATCATGTGGGAAGTTAATCAAAGGTGTTTTCATTAGGTTTGCAGTCAGGACTTTTGAGTACAATTGAAATGTATACTACTTTTATATGAAATCATTGTAAGCACTGAGATAACAACTTTTTTGTCTGGATGTGTAAAAGCAGGAAACAACTTACAAACCACAGAGGAATCATGTGGGAAGTTAACTTAAAATGTTTCCATCAGGTTTGCACTCTGCACTTTGGTTGAAAATTGACATGTATAGCACTTAATGTCAGAACATTGTATGCCCTAAGATAACACTTTTTTGTCTTGATGTGTAGAGGCATGAGGCAACTTTCAAGCTACTCATAATCATGTGGGAAGTTAACCTAAGGTGTTTCCATTAGGTTTGCAGTAAGTACTTTCGTGTAAAATTGAAATGTATACTATTGTCAAAGCATTGTATGCACTGTGATAACAACTTTTTTGTCTTGATGTGTAAAGGCAGGAAACAACTTTCAAACCACACAGAATCATGTGGGAAGTTAACTTAAAATGTTTCCATCAGGTTTGCACTCTGCACTTTACTGGAATATTGAAATGCATACTACTATAATGTCATACATTGTACGCACTGAGAAATCCACTTTTTTGCCTTTATGTGCAGACCCATGAAACAACATTCAGGCATCAAAGAATCATGTGGGAAGTTAACCTAAGGTGTTTCCATCAGGTTTGCAGTAAGTACTTTGGTTGAAAATTGACATGTATAGCACTTTAATGTCAGAACATTGTATGCCCTAAGAAACAACTTTTTTGTCTTGATGTGTAGAGGCAATGAGGCAACTTTCAAGCTACTCATAATCATGTGGGAAGTTAACCTAAGGTGTTTCCATTAGGTTTGCAGTAAGTACTTTGGTGTAAAATTGAATTGTATACTATAAGTATTGTCAAAGCATTGTATGCACTGTGATAACAACTTTTTGTCTTGATGTGTAAAGGCAGGAAACAACTTTCAAACCACACAGAATCATGTGGGAAGTTAACCAAAGGTGTTTTCATTAGGTTTTGCAGTCAGGACTTTGAGTACAATTGAAATGTATACTACTTTTATGTGAAAGCATTGTAAGCACTGAGATATCAACTTTTTTGTCTTTATGCGTAGAGGCACGAAACAACTATGAAGCTACGCATAATCATGTGGGAAGTTAACCTAAGGTGTTTCCATTAGGTTTGCAGTAAGTACTTTGGTGTAAAATTGAAATCTATACTATTAGTATTGTCAAAGCATTGTATGCACTGTGATAACAACTTTTTTGTCTTGATGTGTAAAGGCAGGGAACAACTTTCAAACCACACAGAATCATGTGGGAAGTTAACTTAAAATGTTTCCATCAGGTTTTGCACTCTGCACTATTCTGGAATATTGAAATGTATACTACTTTAATGTCAGTACCTTGTATGCACTGAGAAATCCACTTTTTTGTCTTTATGTGCAGACCCATGAAACAACTTTCAGGCATCTAAGAATCATGTGGGAAGTTAACCTGAGGTGTTTCCATTAGGATTGCAGTAAGAGGTTTGGTGTAAAATTGAAATGTATGCTATCAGTATTGTCAAAGCATTGTATGCACTCTGATAATAACTTGTTTGTCTTGATGCGTAGAGGCATGAAACAACTTTCAAGCTACTCTTAATCATGTGGGAAGTTAACCAAAGGTGTTTTCATTAGGTTTGCAGTCAAGACTTTTGAGTAGAATTGAAATGTATACTGCTTTTATGTGAAAGCATTGTAAGCACTAAGATAACAACTTTTTTGTCTTTATGTGTAGAGGCACGAAACAACTTTGAAAATACTCATAATTATGTGGGAAGTTAACCTAAGGTGTTTCCATTAGGTTTGCAGTAAGTGCTTTGGTGTAAAATTGAAACGTATGCTATCAGTATTGTCAAAGCATTGTATGCATTGTGATAACAACTTTTTTGTCTTGATGTGTAAAGGCAGGAAACAACTTACAAACCACACAGAATCATGTGGGAAGTTAACTTAAAATGTTTCCATCAGGTTTGCACTCTGCACTTTACTGAATATTGAAATGCATACTACTATAATGTCATACATTGTACGCACTGAGAAATCCACTTTTTTGCCTTTATGTGCAGACCCATGAAACAACTTTCAGGCATCAAAGAATCATGTGGGAAGTTAACCTAAGGTGTTTCCATCAGGTTTGCAGTAAGTACTTTGGTTGAAAATTGACATGTATAGCACTTTAATGTCAGAACATTGTATGCCCTAAGATAACAACTTTTTTGTCTTGATGTGTAGAGGCATGAGGCAACTTTCAAGCTACTCATAATCATGTGGGAAGTTAACCTAAGGTGTTTCCATTAGGTTTGCAGTAAGTACTTTGGTGTAAAATTGAATTGTATACTATAAGTATTGTCAAAGCATTGTATGCACTGTGATAACAACTTTTTTGTCTTGATGTGTAAAAGCAGGAAACAACTTTCAAACCACACAGAATCATGTGGGAAGTTAACTTAAAATGTTTCCATCAGGTTTGCACTCTGCACTATTCTGGAATATTGAAATGTATACTACTTTAATGTCAGTACCTTGTATGCACTGAGAAATCACTTTTTTGTCTTTATGTGCAGACCCATGAAACAACTTTCAGGCATCTAAGAATCATGTGGGAAGTTAACCTGAGGTGTTTCCATTAGGATTGCAGTAAGAGGTTTGGTGTAAAATTGAAATGTATGCTATCAGTATTGTCAAAGCATTGTATGCACTCTGATAATAACTTGTTTGTCTTGATGCGTAGAGGCATGAAACAACTTTCAAGCTACTCTTAATCATGTGGAAGTTAACCAAAGGTGTTTTCATTAGGTTTGCAGTCAAGACTTTTGAGTAGAATTGAAATGTATACTACTTTTATGTGAAAGCATTGTAAGCACTGAGATAACAACTTTTTTGTCTTTATGTGTAGAGGCACGAAACAACTTTGAAAATACTCATAATTATGTGGGAAGTTAACCTAAGGTGTTTCCATTAGGTTTGCAGTAAGTGCTTTGGTGTAAAATTGAAACGTATGCTATCCGTATTGTCAAAGCATTGTATGCACTGTGATAACAACTTTTTTGTCTGATGTGTAAAGGCAGGAAACAACTTACAAACCACACAGAATCATGTGGGAAGTTAATCAAAGGTGTTTTCATTAGGTTTGCAGTCAGGACTTTTGAGTACAATTGAAATGTATACTACTTTTATATGAAATCATTGTAAGCACTGAGATAACAACTTTTTTTGTCTTGATGTGTAAAAGCAGGAAACAACTTACAAACCACAGAGAATCATGTGGGAAGTTAACTTAAAATGTTTCCATCAGGTTTGCACTCTGCACTTTGGTTGAAAATTGACATGTATAGCACTTAATGTCAGAACATTGTATGCCTAAGATAACCACTTTTTTGTCTTGATGTGTAGAGGCATGAGGCAACTTTCAAGCTACTCATAATCATGTGGGAAGTTAACCTAAGGTGTTTCCATTAGGTTTGCAGTAAGTACTTTCGTGTAAAATTGAAATGTATACTATTAGCATTGTCAAAGCATTGTATGCACTGTGATAACAACTTTTTTGTCTTGATGTGTAAAGGCAGGAAACAACTTTCAAACACACAGAATCATGTGGGAAGTTAACTTAAAATGTTTCCATCAGGTTTGCACTCTGCACTTTACTGGAATATTGAAATGCATACTACTATAATGTCATACATTGTACGCCCTGAGAAATCACTTTTTTGCCTTTATGTGCAGACCCATGAAACAACTTTCAGGCATCAAAGAATCATGTGGGAAGTTACCTAAGGTGTTTCCATCAGGTTTGCAGTAAGTACTTTGGTTGAAAATTGACATGTATAGCACTTTAATGTCAGAACATTGTATGCCCTAAGATAACAACTTTTTTGTCTTGATGTGTAGAGGCATGAGGCAACTTTCAAGCTACTCATAATCATGTGGGAAGTTAACCTAAGGTGTTTCCATTAGGTTTGCAGTAAGTACTTTGGTGTAAAATTGAATTGTATACTATAAGTATTGTCAAAGCATTGTATGCACTGTGATAACAACTTTTTTGTCTTGATGTGTAAAGGCAGGAAACAACTTTCAAACCACACAGAATCATGTGGGAAGTTAACTTAAAATGTTTCCATCAGGTTTGCACTCTGCACTTTACTGGAATATTGAAATGCATACTACTATAATGTCATACATTGTACGCACTGAGAAATCCACTATTTTGCCTTTATGTGCAGACCCATGAAACAACTTTCAGGCATCAAAGAATCATGTGGGAAGTTAACCTAAGGTGTTTCCATCAGGTTTGCAGTAAGTACTTTGGTTGAAAATTGACATGTATAGCACTTTAATGTCAGAACATTGTATGCCCTAAGATAACAACTTTTTTTGTCTTGATGTGTAGAGGCATGAGGCAACTTTCAAGCTACTCATAATCATGTGGGAAGTTAACCTAAGGTGTTTCCATTAGGTTTGCAGTAAGTACTTTGGTGTAAAATTGAATTTTATACTATAAGTATTGTCAAAGCATTGTATGCACTGTGATAACAACTTTTTTGTCTTGATGTGTAAAGGCAGGAAACAACTTCAAACCACACAGAATCATGTGGGAAGTTAACCAAAGGTGTTTTCATTAGGTTTGCAGTCAGGACTTTTGAGTACAATTGAAATGTATACTACTTTTATGTGAAAGCATTGTAAGCACTGAGATATCAACTTTTTTGTCTTTATCCGTAGAGGCACGAAACAACTATGAAGCTACGCATAATCATGTGGGAAGTTAACCTAAGGTGTTTCCATTAGGTTTGCAGTAAGTACTTTGTGTAAAATTGAAATCTATACTATTAGTATTGTCAGAGCATTGTATGCACTCTGATAATAACTTGTTTGTCTTGATGCGTAGAGGCATGAAACAACTTTCAAGCTACTCTTAATCATGTGGGAAGTTAACCAAAGGTGTTTTCATTAGGTTGCAGTCAGACTTTTGAGTAGAATTGAAATGTATACTGCTTTTATGTGAAAAGCATTGTAAGCACTAAGATAACAACTTTTTTGTCTTTATGTGTAGAGGCACGAAACAACTTTGAAAATACTCATAATTATGTGGGAAGTTAACCTAAGGTTGTTTCCATTAGGTTTGCAGTAAGTGCTTTGGTGTAAAATTGAAACGTATGCTATCAGTATTGTCAAAGCATTGTATGCATTGTGATAACAACTTTTTTGTCTTGATGTGTAAAGGCAGGAAACAACTTACAAACCACACAGAATCATGTGGGAAAGTTAACTTAAAATGTTTCCATCAGGTTTGCACTCTGCACTTTACTGGAATATTGAAATGCATACTACTATAATGTCAGACATTGTACGCACTGAGAATCCACTTTTTTGCCTTTATGTGCAGACCCATGAAACAACTTATCAGGCATCAAAGAATCATGTGGGAAGTTAACCTAAGGTGTTTCCATCAGGTTTGCAGTAAGTACTTTGGTTGAAAATTGACATGTATAGCACTTTAATGTCAGAACATTGTATGCCCTAAGATAACAACTTTTTTGTCTTGATGTGTAGAGGGCATGAGGCAACTTTCAAGCTACTCATAATCATGTGGGAAGTTAACCTAAGGTGTTTCCATTAGGTTTGCAGTAAGTACTTTGGTGTAAAATTGAATTGTATACTATAAGTATTGTCAAAGCATTGTATGCACTGTGATAACAACTTTTTTGTCTTGATGTGTAAAAGCAGGAAACAACTTTCAAACCACACAGAATCATGTGGGAAGTTAACTTAAAATGTTTCCATCAGGTTGGCACTCTGCACTATTCTGGAATATTGAAATGTATACTACTTTAATGTCAGTACCTTGTATGCACTGAGAAATCCACTTTTTTGTCTTTATGTGCAGACCCATGAAACAACTTTCAGGCATCTAAGAATCATGTGGGAAGTTAACCTGAGGTGTTTCCATTAGGATTGCAGTAAGAGGTTTGGTGTAAAATTGAAATGTATGCTATCAGTATTGTCAAAGCATTGTATGCACTCTGATAATAACTTGTTTGTCTTGATGCGTAGAGGCATGAAACAACTTTCAAGCTACTCTTAATCATGTGGGAAGTTAACCAAAGGTGTTTTCATTAGGTTTGCAGTCAAGACTTTTGAGTAGAATTGAAATGTATACTACTTTTATGTGAAAGCATTGTAAGCACTGAGATAACAACTTTTTTGTCTTTATGTGTAGAGGCACGAAACAACTTTGAAAATACTCATAATTATGTGGGAAGTTAACCTAAGGTGTTTCCATTAGGTTTGCAGTAAGTGCTTTGGTGTAAAATTGAAACGTATGCTATCAGTATTGTCAAAGCATTGTATGCACTGTGATAACAACTTTTTTGTCTTGATGTGTAAAGGCAGGAAACAACTTACAAACCACACAGAATCATGTGGGAAGTTAATCAAAGGTGTTTTCATTAGGTTTGCAGTCAGGACTTTTGAGTACAATTGAAATGTATACTACTTTTATATGAAATCATTGTAAGCACTGAGATAACAACTTTTTTGTCTTGATGTGTAAAAGCAGGAAACAACTTACAAACCACAGAGAATCATGTGGGAAGTTAACTTAAAATGTTTCCATCAGGTTTGCACTCTGCACTTTGGTTGAAAATTGACATGTATAGCACTTAATGTCAGAACATTGTATGCCCTAAGATAACCACTTTTTTGTCTTGATGTGTAGAGGCATGAGGCAACTTTCAAGCTACTCATAATCATGTGGGAAGTTAACCTAAGGTGTTTCCATTAGGTTTGCAGTAAGTACTTTCGTGTAAAATTGAAATGTATACTATTAGCATTGTCAAAGCATTGTATGCACTGTGATAACAACTTTTTTGTCTTGATGTGTAAAGGCAGGAAACAACTTTCAAACCACACAGAATCATGTGGGAAGTTAACTTAAAATGTTTCCATCAGGTTTGCACTCTGCACTTTACTGGAATATTGAAATGCATACTACTATAATGTCATACATTGTACGCCCTGAGAAATCCACTTTTTTGCCTTTATGTGCAGACCCATGAAACAACTTTCAGGCATCAAAGAATCATGTGGGAAGTTAACCTAAGGTGTTTCCATCAGGTTTGCAGTAAGTACTTTGGTTGAAAATTGACATGTATAGCACTTTAATGTCAGAACATTGTATGCCCTAAGATAACAACTTTTTTGTCTTGATGTGTAGAGGCATGAGGCAACTTTCAAGCTACTCATAATCATGTGGGAAGTTAACCTAAGGTGTTTCCATTAGGTTTGCAGTAAGTACTTTGGTGTAAAATTGAATTGTATACTATAAGTATTGTCAAAGCATTGTATGCACTGTGATAACAACTTTTTTGTCTTGATGTGTAAAGGCAGGAAACAACTTTCAAACCACACAGAATCATGTGGGAAGTTAACCAAAGGTGTTTTCATTAGGTTTGCAGTCAGGACTTTTGAGTACAATTGAAATGTATACTACTTTTATGTGAAAGCATTGTAAGCACTGAGATATCAACTTTTTTGTCTTTATGCGTAGAGGCACGAAACAACTATGAAGCTACGCATAATCATGTGGGAAGTTAACCTAAGGTGTTTCCATTAGGTTTGCAGTAAGTACTTTGGTGTAAAATTGAAATCTATACTATTAGTATTGTCAAAGCATTGTATGCACTGTGATAACAACTTTTTTGTCTTGATGTGTAAAGGCAGGGAACAACTTTCAAACCACACAGAATCATGTGGGAAGTTAACTTAAAATGTTTCCATCAGGTTTGCACTCTGCACTATTCTGGAATATTGAAATGTATACTACTTTAATGTCAGTACCTTGTATGCACTGAGAAATCCACTTTTTTGTCTTTATGTGCAGACCCATGAAACAACTTTCAGGCATCTAAGAATCATGTGGGAAGTTAACCTGAGGTGTTTCCATTAGGATTGCAGTAAGAGGTTTGGTGTAAAATTGAAATGTATGCTATCAGTATTGTCAAAGCATTGTATGCACTCTGATAATAACTTGTTTGTCTTGATGCGTAGAGGCATGAAACAACTTTCAAGCTACTCTTAATCATGTGGGAAGTTAACCAAAGGTGTTTTCATTAGGTTTGCAGTCAAGACTTTTGAGTAGAATTGAAATGTATACTGCTTTTATGTGAAAGCATTGTAAGCACTAAGATAACAACTTTTTTGTCTTTATGTGTAGAGGCACGAAACAACTTTGAAAATACTCATAATTATGTGGGAAGTTAACCTAAGGTGTTTCCATTAGGTTTGCAGTAAGTGCTTTGGTGTAAAATTGAAACGTATGCTATCAGTATTGTCAAAGCATTGTATGCATTGTGATAACAACTTTTTTGTCTTGATGTGTAAAGGCAGGAAACAACTTACAAACCACACAGAATCATGTGGGAAGTTAACTTAAAATGTTTCCATCAGGTTTGCACTCTGCACTTTACTGGAATATTGAAATGCATACTACTATAATGTCATACATTGTACGCACTGAGAAATCCACTTTTTTGCCTTTATGTGCAGACCCATGAAACAACTTTCAGGCATCAAAGAATCATGTGGGAAGTTAACCTAAGGTGTTTCCATCAGGTTTGCAGTAAGTACTTTGGTTGAAAATTGACATGTATAGCACTTTAATGTCAGAACATTGTATGCCCTAAGATAACAACTTTTTTGTCTTGATGTGTAGAGGCATGAGGCAACTTTCAAGCTACTCATAATCATGTGGGAAGTTAACCTAAGGTGTTTCCATTAGGTTTGCAGTAAGTACTTTGGTGTAAAATTGAATTGTATACTATAAGTATTGTCAAAGCATTGTATGCACTGTGATAACAACTTTTTTGTCTTGATGTGTAAAAGCAGGAAACAACTTTCAAACCACACAGAATCATGTGGGAAGTTAACTTAAAATGTTTCCATCAGGTTTGCACTCTGCACTATTCTGGAATATTGAAATGTATACTACTTTAATGTCAGTACCTTGTATGCACTGAGAAATCCACTTTTTTGTCTTTATGTGCAGACCCATGAAACAACTTTCAGGCATCTAAGAATCATGTGGGAAGTTAACCTGAGGTGTTTCCATTAGGATTGCAGTAAGAGGTTTGGTGTAAAATTGAAATGTATGCTATCAGTATTGTCAAAGCATTGTATGCACTCTGATAATAACTTGTTTGTCTTGATGCGTAGAGGCATGAAACAACTTTCAAGCTACTCTTAATCATGTGGGAAGTTAACCAAAGGTGTTTTCATTAGGTTTGCAGTCAAGACTTTTGAGTAGAATTGAAATGTATACTACTTTTATGTGAAAGCATTGTAAGCACTGAGATAACAACTTTTTTGTCTTTATGTGTAGAGGCACGAAACAACTTTGAAAATACTCATAATTATGTGGGAAGTTAACCTAAGGTGTTTCCATTAGGTTTGCAGTAAGTGCTTTGGTGTAAAATTGAAACGTATGCTATCAGTATTGTCAAAGCATTGTATGCACTGTGATAACAACTTTTTTGTCTTGATGTGTAAAGGCAGGAAACAACTTACAAACCACACAGAATCATGTGGGAAGTTAATCAAAGGTGTTTTCATTAGGTTTGCAGTCAGGACTTTTGAGTACAATTGAAATGTATACTACTTTTATATGAAATCATTGTAAGCACTGAGATAACAACTTTTTTGTCTTGATGTGTAAAAGCAGGAAACAACTTACAAACCACAGAGAATCATGTGGGAAGTTAACTTAAAATGTTTCCATCAGGTTTGCACTCTGCACTTTGGTTGAAAATTGACATGTATAGCACTTAATGTCAGAACATTGTATGCCCTAAGATAACCACTTTTTTGTCTTGATGTGTAGAGGCATGAGGCAACTTTCAAGCTACTCATAATCATGTGGGAAGTTAACCTAAGGTGTTTCCATTAGGTTTGCAGTAAGTACTTTCGTGTAAAATTGAAATGTATACTATTGTCAAAGCATTGTATGCACTGTGATAACAACTTTTTTGTCTTGATGTGTAAAGGCAGGAAACAACTTTCAAACCACACAGAATCATGTGGGAAGTTAACTTAAAATGTTTCAATCAGGTTTGCACTCTGCACTTTACTGGAATATTGAAATGCATACTACTATAATGTCATACATTGTACGCACTGAGAAATCCACTTTTTTGCCTTTATGTGCAGACCCATGAAACAACATTCAGGCATCAAAGAATCATGTGGGAAGTTAACCTAAGGTGTTTCCATCAGGTTTGCAGTAAGTACTTTGGTTGAAAATTGACATGTATAGCACTTTAATGTCAGAACATTGTATGCCCTAAGATAACAACTTTTTTGTCTTGATGTGTAGAGGCATGAGGCAACTTTCAAGCTACTCATAATCATGTGGGAAGTTAACCTAAGGTGTTTCCATTAGGTTTGCAGTAAGTACTTTGGTGTAAAATTGAATTGTATACTATAAGTATTGTCAAAGCATTGTATGCACTGTGATAACAACTTTTTTGTCTTGATGTGTAAAGGCAGGAAACAACTTTCAAACCACACAGAATCATGTGGGAAGTTAACCAAAGGTGTTTTCATTAGGTTTGCAGTCAGGACTTTTGAGTACAATTGAAATGTATACTACTTTTATGTGAAAGCATTGTAAGCACTGAGATATCAACTTTTTTGTCTTTATGCGTAGAGGCACGAAACAACTATGAAGCTACGCATAATCATGTGGGAAGTTAACCTAAGGTGTTTCCATTAGGTTTGCAGTAAGTACTTTGGTGTAAAATTGAAATCTATACTATTAGTATTGTCAAAGCATTGTATGCACTGTGATAACAACTTTTTTGTCTTGATGTGTAAAGGCAGGGAACAACTTTCAAACCACACAGAATCATGTGGGAAGTTAACTTAAAATGTTTCCATCAGGTTTGCACTCTGCACTATTCTGGAATATTGAAATGTATACTACTTTAATGTCAGTACCTTGTATGCACTGAGAAATCCACTTTTTTGTCTTTATGTGCAGACCCATGAAACAACTTTCAGGCATCTAAGAATCATGTGGGAAGTTAACCTGAGGTGTTTCCATTAGGATTGCAGTAAGAGGTTTGGTGTAAAATTGAAATGTATGCTATCAGTATTGTCAAAGCATTGTATGCACTCTGATAATAACTTGTTTGTCTTGATGCGTAGAGGCATGAAACAACTTTCAAGCTACTCTTAATCATGTGGGAAGTTAACCAAAGGTGTTTTCATTAGGTTTGCAGTCAAGACTTTTGAGTAGAATTGAAATGTATACTGCTTTTATGTGAAAGCATTGTAAGCACTAAGATAACAACTTTTTTGTCTTTATGTGTAGAGGCACGAAACAACTTTGAAAATACTCATAATTATGTGGGAAGTTAACCTAAGGTGTTTCCATTAGGTTTGCAGTAAGTGCTTTGGTGTAAAATTGAAACGTATGCTATCAGTATTGTCAAAGCATTGTATGCATTGTGATAACAACTTTTTTGTCTTGATGTGTAAAGGCAGGAAACAACTTACAAACCACACAGAATCATGTGGGAAGTTAACTTAAAATGTTTCCATCAGGTTTGCACTCTGCACTTTACTGGAATATTGAAATGCATACTACTATAATGTCATACATTGTACGCACTGAGAAATCCACTTTTTTGCCTTTATGTGCAGACCCATGAAACAACTTTCAGGCATCAAAGAATCATGTGGGAAGTTAACCTAAGGTGTTTCCATCAGGTTTGCAGTAAGTACTTTGGTTGAAAATTGACATGTATAGCACTTTAATGTCAGAACATTGTATGCCCTAAGATAACAACTTTTTTGTCTTGATGTGTAGAGGCATGAGGCAACTTTCAAGCTACTCATAATCATGTGGGAAGTTAACCTAAGGTGTTTCCATTAGGTTTGCAGTAAGTACTTTGGTGTAAAATTGAATTGTATACTATAAGTATTGTCAAAGCATTGTATGCACTGTGATAACAACTTTTTTGTCTTGATGTGTAAAAGCAGGAAACAACTTTCAAACCACACAGAATCATGTGGGAAGTTAACTTAAAATGTTTCCATCAGGTTTGCACTCTGCACTATTCTGGAATATTGAAATGTATACTACTTTAATGTCAGTACCTTGTATGCACTGAGAAATCCACTTTTTTGTCTTTATGTGCAGACCCATGAAACAACTTTCAGGCATCTAAGAATCATGTGGGAAGTTAACCTGAGGTGTTTCCATTAGGATTGCAGTAAGAGGTTTGGTGTAAAATTGAAATGTATGCTATCAGTATTGTCAAAGCATTGTATGCACTCTGATAATAACTTGTTTGTCTTGATGCGTAGAGGCATGAAACAACTTTCAAGCTACTCTTAATCATGTGGGAAGTTAACCAAAGGTGTTTTCATTAGGTTTGCAGTCAAGACTTTTGAGTAGAATTGAAATGTATACTACTTTTATGTGAAAGCATTGTAAGCACTGAGATAACAACTTTTTTGTCTTTATGTGTAGAGGCACGAAACAACTTTGAAAATACTCATAATTATGTGGGAAGTTAACCTAAGGTGTTTCCATTAGGTTTGCAGTAAGTGCTTTGGTGTAAAATTGAAGTGTATGCTATCCGTATTGTCAAAGCATTGTATGCACTGTGATAACAACTTTTTTGTCTTGATGTGTAAAGGCAGGAAACAACTTACAAACCACACAGAATCATGTGGGAAGTTAATCAAAGGTGTTTTCATTAGGTTTGCAGTCAGGACTTTTGAGTACAATTGAAATGTATACTACTTTTATATGAAATCATTGTAAGCACTGAGATAACAACTTTTTTGTCTTGATGTGTAAAAGCAGGAAACAACTTACAAACCACAGAGAATCATGTGGGAAGTTAACTTAAAATGTTTCCATCAGGTTTGCACTCTGCACTTTGGTTGAAAATTGACATGTATAGCACTTAATGTCAGAACATTGTATGCCCTAAGATAACCACTTTTTTGTCTTGATGTGTAGAGGCATGAGGCAACTTTCAAGCTACTCATAATCATGTGGGAAGTTAACCTAAGGTGTTTCCATTAGGTTTGCAGTAAGTACTTTCGTGTAAAATTGAAATGTATACTATTAGCATTGTCAAAGCATTGTATGCACTGTGATAACAACTTTTTTGTCTTGATGTGTAAAGGCAGGAAACAACTTTCAAACCACACAGAATCATGTGGGAAGTTAACTTAAAATGTTTCCATCAGGTTTGCACTCTGCACTTTACTGGAATATTGAAATGCATACTACTATAATGTCATACATTGTACGCCCTGAGAAATCCACTTTTTTGCCTTTATGTGCAGACCCATGAAACAACTTTCAGGCATCAAAGAATCATGTGGGAAGTTAACCTAAGGTGTTTCCATCAGGTTTGCAGTAAGTACTTTGGTTGAAAATTGACATGTATAGCACTTTAATGTCAGAACATTGTATGCCCTAAGATAACAACTTTTTTGTCTTGATGTGTAGAGGCATGAGGCAACTTTCAAGCTACTCATAATCATGTGGGAAGTTAACCTAAGGTGTTTCCATTAGGTTTGCAGTAAGTACTTTGGTGTAAAATTGAATTGTATACTATAAGTATTGTCAAAGCATTGTATGCACTGTGATAACAACTTTTTTGTCTTGATGTGTAAAGGCAGGAAACAACTTTCAAACCACACAGAATCATGTGGGAAGTTAACTTAAAATGTTTCCATCAGGTTTGCACTCTGCACTTTACTGGAATATTGAAATGCATACTACTATAATGTCATACATTGTACGCACTGAGAAATCCACTTTTTTGCCTTTATGTGCAGACCCATGAAACAACTTTCAGGCATCAAAGAATCATGTGGGAAGTTAACCTAAGGTGTTTCCATCAGGTTTGCAGTAAGTACTTTGGTTGAAAATTGACATGTATAGCACTTTAATGTCAGAACATTGTATGCCCTAAGATAACAACTTTTTTGTCTTGATGTGTAGAGGCATGAGGCAACTTTCAAGCTACTCATAATCATGTGGGAAGTTAACCTAAGGTGTTTCCATTAGGTTTGCAGTAAGTACTTTGGTGTAAAATTGAATTGTATACTATAAGTATTGTCAAAGCATTGTATGCACTGTGATAACAACTTTTTTGTCTTGATGTGTAAAGGCAGGAAACAACTTTCAAACCACACAGAATCATGTGGGAAGTTAACCAAAGGTGTTTTCATTAGGTTTGCAGTCAGGACTTTTGAGTACAATTGAAATGTATACTACTTTTATGTGAAAGCATTGTAAGCACTGAGATATCAACTTTTTTGTCTTTATGCGTAGAGGCACGAAACAACTATGAAGCTACGCATAATCATGTGGGAAGTTAACCTAAGGTGTTTCCATTAGGTTTGCAGTAAGTACTTTGGTGTAAAATTGAAATCTATACTATTAGTATTGTCAAAGCATTGTATGCACTGTGATAACAACTTTTTTGTCTTGATGTGTAAAGGCAGGGAACAACTTTCAAACCACACAGAATCATGTGAGAAGTTAACTTAAAATGTTTCCATCAGGTTTGCACTCTGCACTATTCTGGAATATTGAAATGTATACTACTTTAATGTCAGTACCTTGTATGCACTGAGAAATCCACTTTTTTGTCTTTATGTGCAGACCCATGAAACAACTTTCAGGCATCTAAGAATCATGTGGGAAGTTAACCTGAGGTGTTTCCATTAGGATTGCAGTAAGAGGTTTGGTGTAAAATTGAAATGTATGCTATCAGTATTGTCAAAGCATTGTATGCACTCTGATAATAACTTGTTTGTCTTGATGCGTAGAGGCATGAAACAACTTTCAAGCTACTCTTAATCATGTGGGAAGTTAACCAAAGGTGTTTTCATTAGGTTTGCAGTCAAGACTTTTGAGTAGAATTGAAATGTATACTGCTTTTATGTGAAAGCATTGTAAGCACTAAGATAACAACTTTTTTGTCTTTATGTGTAGAGGCACGAAACAACTTTGAAAATACTCATAATTATGTGGGAAGTTAACCTAAGGTGTTTCCATTAGGTTTGCAGTAAGTGCTTTGGTGTAAAATTGAAACGTATGCTATCAGTATTGTCAAAGCATTGTATGCATTGTGATAACAACTTTTTTGTCTTGATGTGTAAAGGCAGGAAACAACTTACAAACCACACAGAATCATGTGGGAAGTTAACTTAAAATGTTTCCATCAGGTTTGCACTCTGCACTTTACTGGAATATTGAAATGCATACTACTATAATGTCATACATTGTACGCACTGAGAAATCCACTTTTTTGCCTTTATGTGCAGACCCATGAAACAACTTTCAGGCATCAAAGAATCATGTGGGAAGTTAACCTAAGGTGTTTCCATCAGGTTTGCAGTAAGTACTTTGGTTGAAAATTGACATGTATAGCACTTTAATCTCAGAACATTGTATGCCCTAAGATAACAACTTTTTTGTCTTGATGTGTAGAGGCATGAGGCAACTTTCAAGCTACTCATAATCATGTGGGAAGTTAACCTAAGGTGTTTCCATTAGGTTTGCAGTAAGTACTTTGGTGTAAAATTGAATTGTATACTATAAGTATTGTCAAAGCATTGTATGCACTGTGATAACAACTTTTTTGTCTTGATGTGTAAAAGCAGGAAACAACTTTCAAACCACACAGAATCATGTGGGAAGTTAACTTAAAATGTTTCCATCAGGTTTGCACTCTGCACTATTCTGGAATATTGAAATGTATACTACTTTAATGTCAGTACCTTGTATGCACTGAGAAATCCACTTTTTTGTCTTTATGTGCAGACCCATGAAACAACTTTCAGGCATCTAAGAATCATGTGGGAAGTTAACCTGAGGTGTTTCCATTAGGATTGCAGTAAGAGGTTTGGTGTAAAATTGAAATGTATGCTATCAGTATTGTCAAAGCATTGTATGCACTCTGATAATAACTTGTTTGTCTTGATGCGTAGAGGCATGAAACAACTTTCAAGCTACTCTTAATCATGTGGGAAGTTAACCAAAGGTGTTTTCATTAGGTTTGCAGTCAAGACTTTTGAGTAGAATTGAAATGTATACTACTTTTATGTGAAAGCATTGTAAGCACTGAGATAACAACTTTTTTGTCTTTATGTGTAGAGGCACGAAACAACTTTGAAAATACTCATAATTATGTGGGAAGTTAACCTAAGGTGTTTCCATTAGGTTTGCAGTAAGTGCTTTGGTGTAAAATTGAAGCGTATGCTATCCGTATTGTCAAAGCATTGTATGCACTGTGATAACAACTTTTTTGTCTTGATGTGTAAAGGCAGGAAACAACTTACAAACCACACAGAATCATGTGGGAAGTTAATCAAAGGTGTTTTCATTAGGTTTGCAGTCAGGACTTTTGAGTACAATTGAAATGTATACTACTTTTATATGAAATCATTGTAAGCACTGAGATAACAACTTTTTTGTCTTGATGTGTAAAAGCAGGAAACAACTTACAAACCACAGAGAATCATGTGGGAAGTTAACTTAAAATGTTTCCATCAGGTTTGCACTCTGCACTTTGGTTGAAAATTGACATGTATAGCACTTAATGTCAGAACATTGTATGCCCTAAGATAACCACTTTTTTGTCTTGATGTGTAGAGGCATGAGGCAACTTTCAAGCTACTCATAATCATGTGGGAAGTTAACCTAAGGTGTTTCCATCAGGTTTGCAGTAAGTACTTTGGTTGAAAATTGACATGTATAGCACTTTAATGTCAGAACATTGTATGCCCTAAGATAACAACTTTTTTGTCTTGATGTGTAGAGGCATGAGGCAACTTTCAAGCTACTCATAATCATGTGGGAAGTTAACCTAAGGTGTTTCCATTAGGTTTGCAGTAAGTACTTTGGTGTAAAATTGAATTTTATACTATAAGTATTGTCAAAGCATTGTATGCACTGTGATAACAACTTTTTTGTCTTGATGTGTAAAGGCAGGAAACAACTTTCAAACCACACAGAATCATGTGGGAAGTTAACCAAAGGTGTTTTCATTAGGTTTGCAGTCAGGACTTTTGAGTACAATTGAAATGTATACTACTTTTATGTGAAAGCATTGTAAGCACTGAGATATCAACTTTTTTGTCTTTATGCGTAGAGGCACGAAACAACTATGAAGCTACGCATAATCATGTGGGAAGTTAACCTAAGGTGTTTCCATTAGGTTTGCAGTAAGTACTTTGGTGTAAAATTGAAATCTATACTATTAGTATTGTCAAAGCATTGTATGCACTCTGATAATAACTTGTTTGTCTTGATGCGTAGAGGCATGAAACAACTTTCAAGCTACTCTTAATCATGTGGGAAGTTAACCAAAGGTGTTTTCATTAGGTTTGCAGTCAAGACTTTTGAGTAGAATTGAAATGTATACTGCTTTTATGTGAAAGCATTGTAAGCACTAAGATAACAACTTTTTTGTCTTTATGTGTAGAGGCACGAAACAACTTTGAAAATACTCATAATTATGTGGGAAGTTAACCTAAGGTGTTTCCATTAGGTTTGCAGTAAGTGCTTTGGTGTAAAATTGAAACGTATGCTATCAGTATTGTCAAAGCATTGTATGCATTGTGATAACAACTTTTTTGTCTTGATGTGTAAAGGCAGGAAACAACTTACAAACCACACAGAATCATGTGGGAAGTTAACTTAAAATGTTTCCATCAGGTTTGCACTCTGCACTTTACTGGAATATTGAAATGCATACTACTATAATGTCATACATTGCACGCACTGAGAAATCCACTTTTTTGCCTTTATGTGCAGACCCATGAAACAACTTTCAGGCATCAAAGAATCATGTGGGAAGTTAACCTAAGGTGTTTCCATCAGGTTTGCAGTAAGTACTTTGGTTGAAAATTGACATGTATAGCACTTTAATGTCAGAACATTGTATGCCCTAAGATAACAACTTTTTTGTCTTGATGTGTAGAGGCATGAGGCAACTTTCAAGCTACTCATAATCATGTGGGAAGTTAACCTAAGGTGTTTCCATTAGGTTTGCAGTAAGTACTTTGGTGTAAAATTGAATTGTATACTATAAGTATTGTCAAAGCATTGTATGCACTGTGATAACAACTTTTTTGTCTTGATGTGTAAAGGCAGGAAACAACTTTCAAACCACACAGAATCATGTGGGAAGTTAACCAAAGGTGTTTTCATTAGGTTTGCAGTCAGGACTTTTGAGTACAATTGAAATGTATACTACTTTTATGTGAAAGCATTGTAAGCACTGAGATATCAACTTTTTTGTCTTTATGCGTAGAGGCACGAAACAACTATGAAGCTACGCATAATCATGTGGGAAGTTAACCTAAGGTGTTTCCATTAGGTTTGCAGTAAGTACTTTGGTGTAAAATTGAAATCTATACTATTAGTATTGTCAAAGCATTGTATGCACTGTGATAACAACTTTTTTGTCTTGATGTGTAAAGGCAGGGAACAACTTTCAAACCACACAGAATCATGTGGGAAGTTAACTTAAAATGTTTCCATCAGGTTTGCACTCTGCACTATTCTGGAATATTGAAATGTATACTACTTTAATGTCAGTACCTTGTATGCACTGAGAAATCCACTTTTTTGTCTTTATGTGCAGACCCATGAAACAACTTTCAGGCATCTAAGAATCATGTGGGAAGTTAACCTGAGGTGTTTCCATTAGGATTGCAGTAAGAGGTTTGGTGTAAAATTGAAATGTATGCTATCAGTATTGTCAAAGCATTGTATGCACTCTGATAATAACTTGTTTGTCTTGATGCGTAGAGGCATGAAACAACTTTCAAGCTACTCTTAATCATGTGGGAAGTTAACCAAAGGTGTTTTCATTAGGTTTGCAGTCAAGACTTTTGAGTAGAATTGAAATGTATACTACTTTTATGTGAAAGCATTGTAAGCACTGAGATAACAACTTTTTTGTCTTTATGTCTAGAGGCACGAAACAACTTTGAAAATACTCATAATTATGTGGGAAGTTAACCTAAGGTGTTTCCATTAGGTTTGCAGTAAGTGCTTTGGTGTAAAATTGAAACGTATGCTATCAGTATTGTCAAAGCATTGTATGCACTGTGATAACAACTTTTTTGTCTTGATGTGTAAAGGCAGGAAACAACTTACAAACCACACAGAATCATGTGGGAAGTTAATCAAAGGTGTTTTCATTAGGTTTGCAGTCAGGACTTTTGAGTACAATTGAAATGTATACTACTTTTATATGAAATCATTGTAAGCACTGAGATAACAACTTTTTTGTCTTGATGTGTAAAAGCAGGAAACAACTTACAAACCACAGAGAATCATGTGGGAAGTTAACTTAAAATGTTTCCATCAGGTTTGCACTCTGCACTTTGGTTGAAAATTGACATGTATAGCACTTAATGTCAGAACATTGTATGCCCTAAGATAACCACTTTTTTGTCTTGATGTGTAGAGGCATGAGGCAACTTTCAAGCTACTCATAATCATGTGGGAAGTTAACCTAAGGTGTTTCCGTTAGGTTTGCAGTAAGTACTTTCGTGTAAAATTGAAATGTATACTATTGTCAAAGCATTGTATGCACTGTGATAACAACTTTTTTGTCTTGATGTGTAAAGGCAGGAAACAACTTTCAAACCACACAGAATCATGTGGGAAGTTAACTTAAAATGTTTCCATCAGGTTTGCACTCTGCACTTTACTGGAATATTGAAATGCATACTACTATAATGTCATACATTGTACGCACTGAGAAATCCACTTTTTTGCCTTCATGTGCAGACCCATGAAACAACTTTCAGGCATCAAAGAATCATGTGGGAAGTTAACCTAAGGTGTTTCCATCAGGTTTGCAGTAAGTACTTTGGTTGAAAATTGACATGTATAGCACTTTAATCTCAGAACATTGTATGCCCTAAGATAACAACTTTTTTGTCTTGATGTGTAGAGGCATGAGGCAACTTTCAAGCTACTCATAATCATGTGGGAAGTTAACCTAAGGTGTTTCCATTAGGTTTGCAGTAAGTACTTTGGTGTAAAATTGAATTGTATACTATAAGTATTGTCAAAGCATTGTATGCACTGTGATAACAACTTTTTTGTCTTGATGTGTAAAGGCAGGAAACAACTTTCAAACCACACAGAATCATGTGGGAAGTTAACCAAAGGTGTTTCCATTAGGTTTGCAGTAAGTGCTTTGGTGTAAAATTGAAACGTATGCTATCAGTATTGTCAAAGCATTGTATGCATTGTGATAACAACTTTTTTGTCTTGATGTGTAAAGGCAGGAAACAACTTACAAACCACACAGAATCATGTGGGAAGTTAATCAAAGGTGTTTTCATTAGGTTTGCAGTCAGGACTTTTGAGTACAATTGAAATGTATACTACTTTTATATGAAATCATTGTAAACACTGAGATAACAACTTTTTGTCTTGATGTGTAAAAGCAGGAAACAACTTACAAGCATTGTATGCACTGTGGTAACAACTTTTTGTTCTTGATGTGTAAAGGCAGGAAACAACTTTCAAACCTCACAGAATCATGTGGGAAGTTAACCAAAGGTGTTTTCATTAGGTTTGCAGTCCAGGACTTTTGAGTACAATTGAAATGTATACTACTTTTATGTGAAAGCATTGTAAGCACTGAGATATCAACTTTTTGTCTTTATGCGTAGAGGCACGAAACAACTATGAAGCTACGCATAATCATGTGGGAAGTTAACCTAAGGTGTTTCCATTAGGTTTGCAGTAAGTACTTTGGTGTAAAATTGAAATCTATACTATTAGTATTGTCAAAGCATTGTATGCACTGTGATAACAACTTTTTTGTCTTGATGTGTAAAGGCAGGGAACAACTTTCAAACCACACAGAATCATGTGGGAAGTTAACTTAAAATGTTTCCATCAGGTTTGCACTCTGCACTATTCTGGAATATTGAAATGTATACTACTTTAATGTCAGTACCTTGTATGCACTGAGAAATCCACTTTTTTGTCTTTATGTGCAGACCCATGAAACAACTTTCAGGCATCTAAGAATCATGTGGGAAGTTTAACTTGAGGTGTTTCCATTAGGATTGCAGTAAGAGGTTTGGTGTAAAATTGAAATGTATGCTATCAGTATTGTCAAAGCATTGTATACACTCTGATAATAACTTGTTTGTCTTGATGCGTAGAGGCATGAAACAACTTTCAAGCTACTCTTAATCATGTGGGAAGTTAACCAAAGGTGTTTTCATTAGGTTTGCAGTCAAGACTTTTGAGTAGAATTGAAATGTATACTACTTTTATGTGAAAGCATTGTAAGCACTAAGATAACAACTTTTTTGTCTTTATGTGTAGAGGCACGAAACAACTTTGAAAATACTCATAATTATGTGGGAAGTTAACCTAAGGTGTTTCCATTAGGTTTGCAGTAAGTGCTTTGGTGTAAAATTGAAACGTATGCTATCAGTATTGTCAAAGCATTGTATGCATTGTGATAACAACTTTTTGTCTTGATGTGTAAAGGCAGAAACAACTTACAAACCACACAGAATCATGTGGGAAGTTAATCAAAGGTGTTTTCATTAGGTTTGCAGTCAGGACTTTGAGTACAATTGAAATGTATACTACTTTATATGAAATCATTGTAAGCACTGAGATAACAACTTTTTGTCTTGATGTGTAAAAGCAGGAAACAACTTACAAACCACAGAGAATCATGTGGGAAGTTAACTTAAAATGTTTCATCAGGTTTGCACTCTGCACTTTGGTTGAAAATTGACATGTATAGCACTTAATGTCAGAACATTGTATGCCCTAAGATAACAACTTTTTGTCTTGATGTGTAGAGGCATGAGGCAAATTTCAAGCTACTCATAATCATGTGGGAAGTTAACCTAAGGTGTTTCCATTAGGTTTGCAGTAAGTACTTTCGTGTAAAATTGAAATGTATACTATTAGCATTGTCAAAGCATTGTATGCACTGTGATAACAACTTTTTTGTCTTGATGTGTAAAGGCAGGAAACAACTTTCAAACCACACAGAATCATGTGGGAAGTTAACCAAAGGTGTTTTCAGTAGGTTTGCAGTCAGGACTTTTGAGTACAATTGAAATGTATACTACTTTTATGTGAAAGCATTGTAAGCACTGAGATATCAACTTTTTTGTCTTCATGCGTAGAGGCACGAAACAACTATGAAGCTACTCATAATCATGTGGGAAGTTAACCTAAGGTGTTTCCATTAGGTTTGCAGTAAGTACTTTGGTGTAAAAATTGAAATCTATACTATTAGTATTGTCAAAGCATTGTATGCACTGTGATAACAACTTTTTTGTCTTGATGTGTAAAGCAGGGAACAACTTTCAAACCACACAGAATCATGTGGGAAGTTAACTTAAAATGTTTCCATCAGGTTTGCACTCTGCACTTTGGTTGAAAATTGACATGTATAGCACTTAATGTCAGAACATTGTATGCCCTAAGATAACCACTTTTTTGTCTTGATGTGTAGAGGCATGAGGCAACTTTCAAGCTACTCATAATCATGTGGGAAGTTAACCTAAGGTGTTTCCATTAGGTTTGCAGTAAGTACTTTCGTGTAAAATTGAAATGTATACTATTAGCCTTGTCAAAGCATTGTATGCACTGTGATAACAACTTTTTTGTCTTGATGTGTAAAGGCAGGAAACAACTTTCAAACCACACAGAATCATGTGGGAAGTTAACTTAAAATGTTTCCATCAGGTTTGCACTCTGCACTTTACTGGAATATTGAAATGCATACTACTATAATGTCATACATTGTACGCACTGAGAAATCCACTTTTTTGCCTTTATGTGCAGACACATGAAACAACTTTCAGGCATCAAAGAATCATGTCGGAAGTTAACCTAAGGTGTTTCCATCAGGTTTGCAGTAAGTACTTTGGTTGAAAATTGACATGTATAGCACTTTAATGTCAGAACATTGTATGCCCTAAGATAACAACTTTTTTGTCTTGATGTGTAGAGGCATGAGGCAACTTTCAAGCTACTCATAATCATGTGGGAAGTTAACCTAAGGTGTTTCCATTAGGTTTGCAGTAAGTACTTTGGTGTAAAATTGAATTGTATACTATAAGTATTGTCAAAGCATTGTATGCACTGTGATAACAACTTTTTTGTCTTGATGTGTAAAGGCAGGAAACAACTTTCAAACCACACAGAATCATGTGGGAAGTTAACCAAAGGTGTTTTCATTAGGTTTGCAGTCAGGACTTTTGAGTACAATTGAAATGTATACTACTTTTATGTGAAAGCTTTGTAAGCACTGAGATATCAACTTTTTTGTCTTTATGCGTAGAGGCACGAAACAACTATGAAGCTACTCATAATCATGTGGGAAGTTAACCTAAGGTGTTTCCATTAGGTTTGCAGTAAGTACTTTGGTGTAAAATTGAAATCTATACTATTAGTATTGTCAAAGCATTGTATGCACTGTGATAACAACTTTTTTGTCTTGATGTTTAAAGGCAGGGAACAACTTTCAAACCACACAGAATCATGTGGGAAGTTAACTTAAAATGTTTCCATCAGGTTTGCACTCTGCACTATTCTGGAATATTGAAATGTATACTACTTTAATGTCAGTACCTTGTATGCACTGAGAAATCCACTTTTTTGTCTTTATGTGCAGACCCATGAAACAACTTTCAGGCATCTAAGAATCATGTGGGAAGTTAACCTGAGGTGTTTCCATTAGGATTGCAGTAAGAGGTTTGGTATAAAATTGAAATGTATGCTATCAGTATTGTGAAAGCATTGTATGCACTCTGATAATAACTTGTTTGTCTTGATGCGTAGAGGCATGAAACAACTTTCAAGCTACTCTTAATCATGTGGGAAGTTAACCAAAGGTGTTTTCATTAGGTTTGCAGTCAAGACTTTTGAGTAGAATTGAAATGTATACTACTTTTATGTGAAAGCATTGTAAGCACTGAGATAACAACTTTTTTGTCTTTATGTGTAGAGGCACGAAACAACTTTGAAAATACTCATAATTATGTGGGAAATAACCTAAGGTGTTTCCATTAGGCTTGCAGTAAGTGCTTTGGTGTAAAATTGAAACGTATGCTATCAGTATTGTCAAAGCATTGTATGCACTGTGATAACAACTTTTTTGTCTTGATGTGTAAAGGCAGGAAACAACTTACAAACCACACAGAATCATGTGGGAAGTTAATCAAAGGTGTTTTCATTAGGTTTGCAGTCAGGACTTTTGAGTACAATTGAAATGTATACTACTTTTATATGAAATCATTGTAAGCACTGAGATAACAACTTTTTTGTCTTGATGTGTAAAAGCAGGAAACAACTTACAAACCACAGAGAATCATGTGGGAAGTTAACTTAAAATGTTTCCATCAGGTTTGCACTCTGCACTTTGGTTGAAAATTGACATGTATAGCACTTAATGTCAGAACATTGTATGCCCTAAGATAACAACTTTTTTGTCTTGATGTTGAGAGGCATGAGGCAACTTTCAAGCTACTCATAATCATGTGGGAAGTTAACCTAAGGTGTTTCCATTAGGTTTGCAGTAAGTACTTTCGTGTAAAATTGAAATGTATACTATTAGCATTGTCAAAGCATTGTATGCACTGTGATAACAACTTTTTTGTCTTGATGTGTAAAGGCAGGAAACAACTTTCAAACCACACAGACTCATGTGGGAAGTTAACCAAAGGTGTTTTCATTAGGTTTGCAGTCAAGACTTTTGAGTAGAATTGAAATGTATACTACTTTTATGTGAAAGCATTGTAAGCACTGAGATAACAACTTTTTTGTCTTTATGTGTAGAGGCACGAAACAACTTTGAAAATACTCATAATTATGTGGGAAATAACATAAGGTGTTTCCATTAGGCTTGCAGTAAGTGCTTTGGTGTAAAATTGAAACGTATGCTATCAGTATTGTCAAAGCATTGTATGCACTGTGATAACAACTTTTTTGTCTTGATGTGTAAAGGCAGGAAACAACTTACAAACCACACATAATCATGTGGGAAGTTAATCAAAGGTGTTTTCATTAGGTTTGCAGTCAGGACTTTTGAGTACAATTGAAATGTATACTACTTTTATATGAAATCATTGTAAACACTGAGATAACAACTTTTTTGTCTTGATGTGTAAAAGCAGGAAACAACTTTCAAACCACACAGAATCATGTGGGAAGTTAACTTGAAATGTTTCCATCAGGTTTGCACTCTGCACTTTACTGGAATATTGAAATGCATACTACTATAATGTCATACATTGTACGCACTGAGAAATCCACTATTTTGCCTTTATGTGCAGACCCATGAAACAACTTTCAGGCATCAAAGAATCATGTGGGAAGTTAACCTAAGGTGTTTCCATCAGGTTTGCAGTAAGTACTTTGGTTGAAAATTGACATGTATAGCACTTTAATGTCAGAACATTGTATGCCCTAAGATAACAACTTTTTTGTCTTGATGTGTAGAGGCATGAGGCAACTTTCAAGCTACTCATAATCATGTGGGAAGTTAACCTAAGGTGTTTCCATTAGGTTTGCAGTAAGTACTTTGGTGTAAAATTGAATTGTATACTATAAGTATTGTCAAAGCATTGTATGCACTGTGATAACAACTTTTTTGTCTTGATGTGTAAAGGCAGGAAACAACTTTCAAACCACACAGAATCATGTGGGAAGTTAACCAAAGGTGTTTTCATTAGGTTTGCAGTGAAGACTTTTGAGTAGAATTGAAATGTATACTACTTTTATGTGAAAGCATTGTAAGCACTAAGATAACAACTTTTTTGTCTTAATGCGTAGAGGCACGAAACAACTATGAAGCTACTCATAATCATGTGGGAAGTTAACCTACGGTGTTTCCATTAGGTTTGCAGTAAGTACTTTGGTGTAAAATTGAAATCTATACTATTAGTATTGTCAAAGCATTGTATGCACTGTCATAACAACTTTTTTGTCTTGATGTGTAAAGGCAGGGAACAACTTTCAAACCACACAGAATCATGTGGGAAGTTAACTTAAAATGTTTCCATCAGGTTTGCACTCTGCACTATTCTGGAATATTGAAATGTATACTACTTTAATGTCAGTACCTTGTATGCACTGAGAAATCCACTTTTTTGTCTTTATGTGCAGACCCATGAAACAACTTTCAGGCATCTAAGAATCATGTGGGAAGTTAACCTGAGGTGTTTCCATTAGGATTGCAGTAAGAGGTTTGGTGTAAAATTGAAATGTATGCTATCAGTATTGTCAAAGCATTGTATGCACTCTGATAATAACTTGTTTGTCTTGATGCGTAGAGGCATGAAACAACTTTCAAGCTACTCTTAATCATGTGGGAAGTTAACCAAAGGTGTTTTCATTAGGTTTGCAGTCAAGACTTTTGAGTAGAATTGAAATGTATACTACTTTTATGTGAAAGCATTGTAAGCACTGAGATAACAACTTTTTTGTCTTTATGTGTAGAGGCACGAAACAACTTTGAAAATACTCATAATTATGTGGGAAATAACCTAAGGTGTTTCCATTAGGTTTGCAGTAAGTGCTTTGGTGTAAAATTGAAACGTATGCTATCAGTATTGTCAAAGCATTGTATGCACTGTGATAACAACTTTTTTGTCTTGATGTGTAAAGGCAGGAAACAACTTACAAACCGCACAGAATCATGTGGGAAGTTAATCAAAGGTGTTTTCATTAGGTTTGCAGTCAGGACTTTTGAGTACAATTGAAATGTATACTACTTTTATGTGAAAGCATTGTACGCACTGAGATATCAACTTTTTTCTCTTCATGCGTAGAGGCACGAAACAACTATGAAGCTACTCATAATCATGTGGGAAGTTAACCTAAGGTGTTTCCATTAGGTTTGCAGTAAGTACTTTGGTGTAAAATTGAAATCTATACTATTAGTATTGTCAAAGCATTGTATGCACTGTGATAACAACTTTTTTGTCTTGATGTGTAAAGGCAGGGAACAACTTTCAAACCACACAGAATCATGTGGGAAGTTAACTTAAAATGTTTCCATCAGGTTTGCACTCTGCACTTTGGTTGAAAATTGACATGTATAGCACTTAATGTCAGATCATTGTATGCCCTAAGATAACAACTTTTTTCTCTTTATGCGTAGAGGCACGAAACAACTATGAAGCTACGCATAATCATGTGGGAAGTTAACCTAAGGTGTTTCCATTAGGTTTGCAGTAAGTACTTTGGTGTAAAATTGAAATCTATACTATTAGTATTGTCAAAGCATTGTATGCACTGTGATAACAACTTTTTTGTCTTGATGTGTAAAGGCAGGGAACAACTTTCAAACCACACAGAATCATGTGGGAAGTTAACTTAAAATGTTTCCATCAGGTTTGCACTCTGCACTATTCTGGAATATTGAAATGTATACTACTTTAATGTCAGTACCTTGTATGCACTGAGAAATCCACTTTTTTGTCTTTATGTGCAGACCCATGAAACAACTTTCAGGCATCTAAGAATCATGTGGGAAGTTAACCTGAGGTGTTTCCATTAGGATTGCAGTAAGAGGTTTGGTGTAAAATTGAAATGTATGCTATCAGTATTGTCAAAGCATTGTATGCACTCTGATAATAACTTGTTTGTCTTGATGCGTAGAGGCATGAAACAACTTTCAAGCTACTCTTAATCATGTGGGAAGTTAACCAAAGGTGTTTTCATTAGGTTTGCAGTCAAGACTTTTGAGTAGAATTGAAATGTATACTACTTTTATGTGAAAGCATTGTAAGCACTAAGATAACAACTTTTTTGTCTTTATGTGTAGAGGCACGAAACAACTTTGAAAATACTCATAATTATGTGGGAAGTTAACCTAAGGTGTTTCCATTAGGTTTGCAGTAAGTGCTTTGGTGTAAAATTGAAACGTATGCTATCAGTATTGTCAAAGCATTGTATGCATTGTGATAACAACTTTTTTGTCTTGATGTGTAAAGGCAGGAAACAACTTACAAACCACACAGAATCATGTGGGAAGTTAATCAAAGGTGTTTTCATTAGGTTTGCAGTCAGGACTTTTGAGTACAATTCAAATGTATACTACTTTTATATGAAATCATTGTAAGCACTGAGATAACAACTTTTTTGTCTTGATGTGTAAAAGCAGGAAACAACTTACAAACCACAGAGAATCATCTGGGAAGTTAACTTAAAATGTTTCCATCAGGTTTGCACTCTGCACTTTGGTTGAAAATTGACATGTATAGCACTTAATGGCAGAACATTGTATGCCCTGAGATAACAACTTTTTTGTCTTGATGTGTAGAGGCATGAGGCAAATTTAAAGCTACTCATAATCATGTGGGAAGTTAACCTAAGGTGTTTCCATTAGGTTTGCAGTAAGTACTTTCGTGTAAAATTGAAATGTATACTATTAGCATTGTCAAAGCATTGTATGCACTGTGATAACAACTTTTTTGTCTTGATGTGTAAAGGCAGGAAACAACTTTCAAACCACACAGAATCATGTGGGAAGTTAACTTAAAATGTTTCCATCAGGTTTGCACTCTGCACTTTACTGGAATATTGAAATGCATACTACTATAATGTCATACATTGTACGCACTGAGAAATCCACTTTTTTGCCTTTATGTGCAGACCCATGAAACAACTTTCAGGCATCAAAGAATCATGTGGGAAGTTAACCTAAGGTGTTTCCATCAGGTTTGCAGTAAGTACTTTGGTTGAAAATTGACATGTATAGCACTTTAATGTCAGAACATTGTATGCCCTAAGATAACAACTTTTTTGTCTTGATGTGTAGAGGCATGAGGCAACTTTCAAGCTACTCATAATCATGTGGGAAGTTAACCTAAGGTGTTTCCATTAGGTTTGCAGTAAGTACTTTGGTGTAAAATTGAATTGTATACTATAAGTATTGTCAAAGCATTGTATGCACTGTGATAACAACTTTTTTGTCTTGATGTGTAAAGGCAGGAAACAACTTTCAAACCACAAAGAATCATGTGGGAAGTTAACCAAAGGTGTTTTCATTAGGTTTGCAGTCAGGACTTTTGAGTACAATTGAAATGTATACTACTTTTATGTGAAAGCTTTGTAAGCACTGAGATATCAACTTTTTTGTCTTTATGCGTAGAGGCACGAAACAACTATGAAGCTACTCATAATCATGTGGGAAGTTAACTTAAAATGTTTCCATCAGGTTTGCACTCTGCACTATTCTGGAATATTGAAATGTATACTACTTTAATGTCAGTACCTTGTATGCACTGAGAAATCCACTTTTTTGTCTTTATGTGCAGACCCATGAAACAACTTTCAGGCATCTAAGAATCATGTGGGAAGTTAACCTGAGGTGTTTCCATTAGGATTGCAGTAAGAGGTTTGGTATAAAATTGAAATGTATGCTATCAGTATTGTGAAAGCATTGTATGCACTCTGATAATAACTTGTTTGTCTTGATGCGTAGAGGCATGAAACAACTTTCAAGCTACTCTTAATCATGTGGGAAGTTAACCAAAGGTGTTTTCATTAGGTTTGCAGTCAAGACTTTTGAGTAGAATTGAAATGTATACTACTTTTATGTGAAAGCATTGTAAGCACTGAGATAACAACTTTTTTGTCTTTATGTGTAGAGGCACGAAACAACTTTGAAAATACTCATAATTATGTGGGAAATAACCTAAGGTGTTTCCATTAGGCTTGCAGTAAGTGCTTTGGTGTAAAATTGAAACGTATGCTATCAGTATTGTCAAAGCATTGTATGCACTGTGATAACAACTTTTTTGTCTTGATGTGTAAAGGCAGGAAACAACTTACAAACCACACAGAATCATGTGGGAAGTTAATCAAAGGTGTTTTCATTAGGTTTGCAGTCAGGACTTTTGAGTACAATTGAAATGTATACTACTTTTATATGAAATCATTGTAAGCACTGAGATAACAACTTTTTTGTCTTGATGTGTAAAAGCAGGAAACAACTTACAAACCACAGAGAATCATGTGGGAAGTTAACTTAAAATGTTTCCATCAGGTTTGCACTCTGCACTTTGGTTGAAAATTGACATGTATAGCACTTAATGTCAGAACATTGTATGCCCTAAGATAACAACTTTTTTGTCTTGATGTTGAGAGGCATGAGGCAACTTTCAAGCTACTCATAATCATGTGGGAAGTTAACCTAAGGTGTTTCCATTAGGTTTGCAGTAAGTACTTTCGTGTAAAATTGAAATGTATACTATTAGCATTGTCAAAGCATTGTATGCACTGTGATAACAACTTTTTTGTCTTGATGTGTAAAGGCAGGAAACAACTTTCAAACCACACAGACTCATGTGGGAAGTTAACCAAAGGTGTTTTTCATTAGGTTTGCAGTCAAGACTTTTGAGTAGAATTGAAATGTATACTACTTTTATGTGAAAGCATTGTAAGCACTGAGATAACACTTTTTTGTCTTTATGTGTAGAGGCACGAAACAACTTTGAAAATACTCATAATTATGTGGGAAAATAACATAAGGTGTTTCCATTAGGCTTGCAGTAAGTGCTTGGTGTAAAATTGAAACGTATGCTATCAGTATTGTCAAAGCATTGTATGCACTGTGATAACAACTTTTTTGTCTTGATGTGTAAAGGCAGGAAACAACTTACAAACCACACATAATCATGTGGGAAGTTAATCAAAGGTGTTTTCATTAGGTTTGCAGTCAGGACTTTTGAGTACAATTGAAATGTATACTACTTTTATATGAAATCATTGTAAGCACTGAGATAACAACTTTTTTGTCTTGATGTGTAAAAGCAGGAAACAACTTTCAAACCACACAGAATCATGTGGGAAGTTAACTTGAAATGTTTCCATCAGGTTTGCACTCTGCACTTTACTGGAATATTGAAATGCATACTACTATAATGTCATACATTGTACGCACTGAGAAATCCACTATTTTGCCTTTATGTGCAGACCCCATGAAACAACTTTCAGGCATCAAAGAATCATGTGGGAAGTTAACCTAAGGTGTTTCCATCAGGTTTGCAGTAAGTACTTTGGTTGAAAATTGACATGTATAGCACTTTAATGTCAGAACATTGTATGCCCTAAGATAACAACTTTTTTGTCTTGATGTGTAGAGGCATGAGGCAACTTTCAAGCTACTCATAATCATGTGGGAAGTTAACCTAAGGTGTTTCCATTAGGTTTCGCAGTAAGTACTTTGGTGTAAAATTGAATTGTATACTATAAGTATTGTCAAAGCATTGTATGCACTGTGATAACAACTTTTTTGTCTTGATGTGTAAAGGCAGGAAACAACTTTCAAACCACACAGAATCATGTGGAAGTTAACCAAAGGTGTTTTCATTAGGTTTGCAGTGAAGACTTTTGAGTAGAATTGAAATGTATACTACTTTTATGTGAAAGCATTGTAAGCACTAAGATAACAACTTTTTGTCTTAATGCGTAGAGGCACGAAACAACTATGAAGCTACTCATAATCATGTGGGAAGTTAACCTACGGTGTTTCCATTAGGTTTGCAGTAAGTACTTGGTGTAAAATTGAAATCTATACTATTAGTATTGTCAAAGCATTGTATGCACTGTCATAACAACTTTTTTGTCTTGATGTGTAAAGGCAGGGAACAACTTTCAAACCACACAGAATCATGTGGGAAGTTAACTTAAAATGTTTCCATCAGGTTTGCACTCTGCACTATTCTGGAATATTGAAATGTATACTACTTTAAAGTCAGTACCTTGTATGCACTGAGAAATCCACTTTTTTGTCTTTATGTGCAGACCCATGAAACAACTTTCAGGCATCTAAGAATCATGTGGGAAGTTAACCTGAGGGTGTTTCCATTAGGATTGCAGTAAGAGGTTTGGTGTAAAATTGAAATGTATGCTATCAGTATTGTCAAAGCATTGTATGCACTCTGATAATAACTTGTTTGTCTTGATGCGTAGAGGCATGAAACAACTTTCAAGCTACTCTTAATCATGTGGGAAGTTAACCAAAGGTGTTTTCATTAGGTTTGCAGTCAAGACTTTTGAGTAGAATTGAAATGTATACTACTTTTATGTGAAAGCATTGTAAGCACTGAGATAACAACTTTTTTGTCTTTATGTGTAGAGGCACGAAACAACTTTGAAAATACTCATAATTATGTGGGAAATAACCTAAGGTGTTTCCATTAGGTTTGCAGTAAGCGCTTTGGTGTAAAATTGAAACGTATGCTATCAGTATTGTCAAAGCATTGTATGCACTGTGATAACAACTTTTTTGTCTTGATGTGTAAAGGCAGGAAACAACTTACAAACCACACAGAATCATGTGGGAAGTTAATCAAAGGTGTTTTCATTAGGTTTGCAGTCAGGACTTTTGAGTACAATTGAAATGTATACTACTTTTATGTGAAAGCATTGTAAGCACTGAGATATCAACTTTTTTCTCTTCATGCGTAGAGGCACGAAACAACTATGAAGCTACTCATAATCATGTGGGAAGTTAACCTAAGGTGTTTCCATTAGGTTTGCAGTAAGTACTTTGGTGTAAAATTGAAATCTATACTATTAGTATTGTCAAAGCATTGTATGCACTGTGATAACAACTTTTTTGTCTTGATGTGTAAAGGCAGGGAACAACTTTCAAACCACACAGAATCATGTGGGAAGTTAACTTAAAATGTTTCCATCAGGTTTGCACTCTGCACTTTGGTTGAAAATTGACATGTATAGCACTTAATGTCAGATCATTGTATGCCCTAAGATAACAACTTTTTTCTCTTTATGCGTAGAGGCACGAAACAACTATGAAGCTACGCATAATCATGTGGGAAGTTAACCTAAGGTGTTTCCATTAGGTTTGCAGTAAGTACTTTGGTGTAAAATTGAAATCTATACTATTAGTATTGTCAAAGCATTGTATGCACTGTGATAACAACTTTTTTGTCTTGATGTGTAAAGGCAGGGAACAACTTTCAAACCACACAGAATCATGTGGGAAGTTAACTTAAAATGTTTCCATCAGGTTTGCACTCTGCACTATTCTGGAATATTGAAATGTATACTACTTTAATGTCAGTACCTTGTATGCACTGAGAAATCCACTTTTTTGTCTTTATGTGCAGACCCATGAAACAACTTTCAGGCATCTAAGAATCATGTGGGAAGTTAACCTGAGGTGTTTCCATTAGGATTGCAGTAAGAGGTTTGGTGTAAAATTGAAATGTATGCTATCAGTATTGTCAAAGCATTGTATGCACTCTGATAATAACTTGTTTGTCTTGATGCGTAGAGGCATGAAACAACTTTCAAGCTACTCTTAATCATGTGGGAAGTTAACCAAAGGTGTTTTCATTAGGTTTGCAGTCAAGACTTTTGAGTAGAATTGAAATGTATACTACTTTTATGTGAAAGCATTGTAAGCACTAAGATAACAACTTTTTTGTCTTTATGTGTAGAGGCACGAAACAACTTTGAAAATACTCATAATTATGTGGGAAGTTAACCTAAGGTGTTTCCATTAGGTTTGCAGTAAGTGCTTTGGTGTAAAATTGAAACGTATGCTATCAGTATTGTCAAAGCATTGTATGCATTGTGATAACAACTTTTTTGTCTTGATGTGTAAAGGCAGGAAACAACTTACAAACCACACAGAATCATGTGGGAAGTTAATCAAAGGTGTTTTCATTAGGTTTGCAGTCAGGACTTTTGAGTACAATTCAAATGTATACTACTTTTATATGAAATCATTGTAAGCACTGAGATAACAACTTTTTTGTCTTGATGTGTAAAAGCAGGAAACAACTTACAAACCACAGAGAATCATCTGGGAAGTTAACTTAAAATGTTTCCATCAGGTTTGCACTCTGCACTTTGGTTGAAAATTGACATGTATAGCACTTAATGGCAGAACATTGTATGCCCTGAGATAACAACTTTTTTGTCTTGATGTGTAGAGGCATGAGGCAAATTTCAAGCTACTCATAATCATGTGGGAAGTTAACCTAAGGTGTTTCCATTAGGTTTGCAGTAAGTACTTTCGTGTAAAATTGAAATGTATACTATTAGCATTGTCAAAGCATTGTATGCACTGTGATAACAACTTTTTTGTCTTGATGTGTAAAGGCAGGAAACAACTTTCAAACCACACAGAATCATGTGGGAAGTTAACTTAAAATGTTTCCATCAGGTTTGCACTCTGCACTTTACTGGAATATTGAAATGCATACTACTATAATGTCATACATTGTACGCACTGAGAAATCCACTTTTTTGCCTTTATGTGCAGACCCATGAAACAACTTTCAGGCATCAAAGAATCATGTGGGAAGTTAACCTAAGGTGTTTCCATCAGGTTTGCAGTAAGTACTTTGGTTGAAAATTGACATGTATAGCACTTTAATGTCAGAACATTGTATGCCCTAAGATAACAACTTTTTTGTCTTGATGTGTAGAGGCATGAGGCAACTTTCAAGCTACTCATAATCATGTGGGAAGTTAACCTAAGGTGTTTCCATTAGGTTTGCAGTAAGTACTTTGGTGTAAAATTGAATTGTATACTATAAGTATTGTCAAAGCATTGTATGCACTGTGATAACAACTTTTTTGTCTTGATGTGTAAAGGCAGGAAACAACTTTCAAACCACAAAGAATCATGTGGGAAGTTAACCAAAGGTGTTTTCATTAGGTTTGCAGTCAGGACTTTTGAGTACAATTGAAATGTATACTACTTTTATGTGAAAGCTTTGTAAGCACTGAGATATCAACTTTTTTGTCTTTATGCGTAGAGGCACGAAACAACTATGAAGCTACTCATAATCATGTGGGAAGTTAACTTAAAATGTTTCCATCAGGTTTGCACTCTGCACTATTCTGGAATATTGAAATGTATACTACTTTAATGTCAGTACCTTGTATGCACTGAGAAATCCACTTTTTTGTCTTTATGTGCAGACCCATGAAACAACTTTCAGGCATCTAAGAATCATGTGGGAAGTTAACCTGAGGTGTTTCCATTAGGATTGCAGTAAGAGGTTTGGTGTAAAATTGAAATGTATGCTATCAGTATTGTCAAAGCATTGTATGCACTCTGATAATAACTTGTTTGTCTTGATGCGTAGAGGCATGAAACAACTTTCAAGCTACTCTTAATCATGTGGGAAGTTAACCAAAGGTGTTTTCATTAGGTTTGCAGTCAAGACTTTTGAGTAGAATTGAAATGTATACTACTTTTATGTGAAAGCATTGTAAGCACTAAGATAACAACTTTTTTGTCTTTATGTGTAGAGGCACGAAACAACTTTGAAAATACTCATAATTATGTGGGAAGTTAACCTAAGGTGTTTCCATTAGGTTTGCAGTAAGTGCTTTGGTGTAAAATTGAAACGTATGCTACCAGTATTGTCAAAGCATTGTATGCATTGTGATAACAGCTTTTTTGTCTTGATGTGTAAAGGCAGGAAACAACTTACAAACCACACAGAATCATGTGGGAAGTTAATCAAAGGTGTTTTCATTAGGTTTGCAGTCAGGACTTTTGAGTACAATTCAAATGTATACTACTTTTATATGAAATCATTGTAAGCACTGAGATAACAACTTTTTTGTCTTGATGTGTAAAAGCAGGAAACAACTTACAAACCACAGAGAATCATCTGGGAAGTTAACTTAAAATGTTTCCATCAGGTTTGCACTCTGCACTTTGGTTGAAAATTGACATGTATAGCACTTAATGGCAGAACATTGTATGCCCTGAGATAACAACTTTTTTGTCTTGATGTGTAGAGGCATGAGGCAAATTTCAAGCTACTCATAATCATGTGGGAAGTTAACCTAAGGTGTTTCCATTAGGTTTGCAGTAAGTACTTTCGTGTAAAATTGAAATGTATACTATTAGCATTGTCAAAGCATTGTATGCACTGTGATAACAACTTTTTTGTCTTGATGTGTAAAGGCAGGAAACAACTTTCAAACCACACAGAATCATGTGGGAAGTTAACCAAAGGTGTTTTCATTAGGTTTGCAGTCAGGACTTTTGAGTACATTTGAAATGTATACTACTTTTATGTGAAAGCATTGTAAGCACTGAGATATCAACTTTTTTGTCTTTATGCGAAGAGGCACGAAACAACTATGAAGCTACTCATAATCATGTAGGTAGTTAACCTAAGGTGTTTCCATTAGGTTTGCAGTAAGTACTTTGGTGTAAAATTGAAATCTATACTATTAGTATTGTCAAAGCATTGTATGCACTGTGATAACAACTTTTTTGTCTTGATGTGTAAAGGCAGGAAACAACTTTCAAACCACACAGAATCATGTGGGAAGTTAACTTAAAATGTTTCCAACCAGGTTTGCACTCTGCACTTTACTGGAATATTGAAATGCATACTACTATAATGTCATACTTTGTACGCACTGAGAAATCCACTTTTTTGCCTTTATGTGCAGACCCATGAAACAACTTTCAGGCATCAAAGAATCATGTGGGAAGTTAACCTAAGGTGTTTCCATCAGGTTTGCAGTAAGTACTTTGGTTGAAAATTGATATGTATAGCACTTTAATGTCAGAACATTGTATGCCCTAAGATAACAACTTTTTTGTCTTGATGTGTAGAGGCATGAGGCAACTTTCAAGCTACTCATAATCATGTGGGAAGTTAACCTAAGGTGTTTCCATTAGGTTTGCAGTAAGTACTTTGGTGTAAAATTGAATTGTATACTATAAGTATTGTCAAAGCATTGTATGCACTGTGATAACAACTTTTTTGTCTTGATGTGTAAAGGCAGGAAACAACTTTCAAACCACACAGAATCATGTGGGAAGTTAACCAAAGGTGTTTTCATTAGGTTTGCAGTCAGGACTTTTGAGTACAATTGAAATGTATACTACTTTTATGTGAAAGCATTGTAAGCACTGAGATATCAACTTTTTTGTCTTTATGCGTAGAGGCACGAAACAACTGTGAAGCTACTCATAATCATGTGGGAAGTTAACCTAAGGTGTTTCCATTAGGTTTGCAGTAAGTACTTTGGTGTAAAATTGAAATCTATAGGAAGTTAACTTAAAATGTTTCCATCAGGTTTGCACTCTGCACTATTCTGGAATATTGAAATGTATACTACTTTAATGTCAGTACCTTGTATGCACTGAGAAATCCACTTTTTTGTCTTTATGTGCAGACCCATGAAACAACTTTCAGGCATCTAAGAATCATGTGGGAAGTTAACCTGAGGTGTTTCCATTAGGATTGCAGTAAGAGGTTTGGTATAAAATTGAAATGTATGCTATCAGTATTGTGAAAGCATTGTATGCACTCTGATAATAACTTGTTTGTCTTGATGCGTAGAGGCATGAAACAACTTTCAAGCTACTCTTAATCATGTGGGAAGTTAACCAAAGGTGTTTTCATTAGGTTTGCAGTCAAGACTTTTGAGTAGAATTGAAATGTATACTACTTTTATGTGAAAGCATTGTAAGCACTGAGATAACAACTTTTTTGTCTTTATGTGTAGAGGCACGAAACAACTTTGAAAATACTCATAATTATGTGGGAAATAACCTAAGGTGTTTCCATTAGGCTTGCAGTAAGTGCTTTGGTGTAAAATTGAAACGTATGCTATCAGTATTGTCAAAGCATTGTATGCATTGTGATAACATCTTTTTTGTCTTGATGTGTAAAGGCAGGAAACAACTTACAAACCACACAGAATCATGTGGGAAGTTAATCAAAGGTGTTTTCATTAGGTTTGCAGGCAGGACTTTTGAGTACAATTGAAATGTATACTACTTTTATATGAAATCATTGTAAGCACTGAGATAACAACTTTTTTGTCTTGATGTGTAAAGGCAGGAAACAACTTTCAAACCACACAGAATCATGTGGGAAGTTAACTTAAAATGTTTCCATCTGGTTTGCACTCTGCACTTTACTGGAATATTGAAATGCATACTACTATAATGTCATACATTGTACGCACTGAGAAATCCACTTTTTTGCCTTTATGTGCAGACCCATGAAACAACTTTCAGGCATCAAAGAATCATGTGGGAAGTTAACCTAAGGTGTTTCCATCAGGTTTGCAGTAAGTACTTTGGTTGAAAATTGACATGTATAGCACTTTAATGTCAGAACATTGTATGCCCTAAGATAACAACTTTTTTGTCTTGATGTGTAGAGGCATGAGGCAACTTTCAAGCTACTCATAATCATGTGGGAAGTTAACCTAAGGTGTTTCCATTAGGTTTGCAGTAAGTACTTTGGTGTAAAATTGAATTGTATACTATAAGTATTGTCAAAGCATTGTATGCACTGTGATAACAACTTTTTTGTCTTGATGTGTAAAGGCAGGAAACAACTTTCAAACCACACAGAATCATGTGGGAAGTTAACCAAAGGTGTTTTCATTAGGTTTGCAGTCAGGACTTTTGAGTACAATTGAAATGTATACTACTTTTATGTGAAAGCTTTGTAAGCACTGAGATATCAACTTTTTTGTCTTTATGCGTAGAGGCACGAAACAACTATGAAGCTACTCATAATCATGTGGGAAGTTAACCTAAGGTGTTTCCATTAGGTTTGCAGTAAGTACTTTGGTGTAAAATTGAAATCTATACTATTAGTATTGTCAAAGCATTGTATGCACTGTGATAACAACTTTTTTGTCTTGATGTTTAAAGGCAGGGAACAACTTTCAAACCACACAGAATCATGTGGGAAGTTAACTTAAAATGTTTCCATCAGGTTTGCACTCTGCACTATTCTGGAATATTGAAATGTATACTACTTTAATGTCAGTACCTTGTATGCACTGAGAAATCCACTTTTTTGTCTTTATGTGCAGACCCATGAAACAACTTTCAGGCATCTAAGAATCATGTGGGAAGTTAACCTGAGGTGTTTCCATTAGGATTGCAGTAAGAGGTTTGGTGTAAAATTGAAATGTATGCTATCAGTATTGTCAAAGCATTGTATACACTCTGATAATAACTTGTTTGTCTTGATGCGTAGAGGCATGAAACAACTTTCAAGCTACTCTTAATCATGTGGGAAGTTAACCAAAGGTGTTTTCATTAGGTTTGCAGTCAAGACTTTTGAGTAGAATTGAAATGTATACTACTTTTATGTGAAAGCATTGTAAGCACTAAGATAACAACTTTTTTGTCTTTATGTGTAGAGGCACGAAACAACTTTGAAAATACTCATAATTATGTGGGAAGTTAACCTAAGGTGTTTCCATTAGGTTTGCAGTAAGTGCTTTGGTGTAAAATTGAAACGTATGCTATCAGTATTGTCAAAGCATTGTATGCATTGTGAACAACTTTTTTGTCTTGATGTGTAAAGGCAGGAAACAACTTACAAACCACACAGAATCATGTGGGAAGTTAATCAAAGGTGTTTTCATTAGGTTTGCAGTCAGGACTTTTGAGTACAATTGAAATGTATACTACTTTTATATGAAATCATTGTAAGCACTGAGATAACAACTTTTTTGTCTTGATGTGTAAAAGCAGGAAACAACTTACAAACCACAGAGAATCATGTGGGAAGTTAACTTAAAATGTTTCCATCAGGTTTGCACTCTGCACTTTGGTTGAAAATTGACATGTATAGCACTTAATGTCAGAACATTGTATGCCCTAAGATAACAACTTTTTTGTCTTGATGTGTAGAGGCATGAGGCAAATTTCAAGCTACTCATAATCATGTGGGAAGTTAACCTAAGGTGTTTCCATTAGGTTTGCAGTAAGTACTTTCGTGTAAAATTGAAATGTATACTATTAGCATTGTCAAAGCATTGTATGCACTGTGATAACAACTTTTTTGTCTTGATGTGTAAAGGCAGGAAACAACTTTCAAACCACACAGAATCATGTGGGAAGTTAACCAAAGGTGTTTTCATTAGGTTTGCAGTCAGGACTTTTGAGTACAATTGAAATGTATACTACTTTTATGTGAAAGCTTTGTAAGCACTGAGATATCAACTTTTTTGTCTTTATGCGTAGAGGCACGAAACAACTATGAAGCTACTCATAATCATGTGGGAAGTTAACTTAAAATGTTTCCATCAGGTTTGCACTCTGCACTATTCTGGAATATTGAAATGTATACTACTTTAATGTCAGTACCTTGTATGCACTGAGAAATCCACTTTTTTGTCTTTATGTGCAGACCCATGAAACAACTTTCAGGCATCTAAGAATCATGTGGGAAGTTAACCTGAGGTGTTTCCATTAGGATTGCAGTAAGAGGTTTGGTGTAAAATTGAAATGTATGCTATCAGTATTGTCAAAGCATTGTATGCACTCTGATAATAACTTGTTTGTCTTGATGCGTAGAGGCATGAAACAACTTTCAAGCTACTCTTAATCATGTGGGAAGTTAACCAAAGGTGTTTTCATTAGGTTTGCAGTCAAGACTTTTGAGTAGAATTGAAATGTATACTACTTTTATGTGAAAGCATTGTAAGCACTAAGATAACAACTTTTTTGTCTTTATGTGTAGAGGCACGAAACAACTTTGAAAATACTCATAATTATGTGGGAAGTTAACCTAAGGTGTTTCCATTAGGTTTGCAGTAAGTGCTTTGGTGTAAAATTGAAACGTATGCTATCAGTATTGTCAAAGCATTGTATGCATTGTGATAACAACTTTTTTGTCTTGATGTGTAAAGGCAGGAAACAACTTACAAACCACACAGAATCATGTGGGAAGTTAATCAAAGGTGTTTTCATTAGGTTTGAAGTCAGGACTTTTGAGTACAATTGAAATGTATACTACTTTTATATGAAATCAGTGTAAGCACTGAGATAACAACTTTTTTGTCTTGATGTGTAAAAGCAGGAAACAACTTACAAACCACAGAGAATCATGTGGGAAGTTAACTTAAAATGTTTCCATCAGGTTTGCACTCTGCACTTTGGTTGAAAATTGACATGTATAGCACTTAATGTCAGAACATTGTATGCCCTAAGATAACCACTTTTTTGTCTTGATGTGTAGAGGCATGAGGCAAATTTCAAGCTACTCATAATCATGTGGGAAGTTAACCTAAGGTGTTTCCATTAGGTTTGCAGTAAGTACTTTCGTGTAAAATTGAAATGTATACTATTAGCATTGTCAAAGCATTGTATGCACTGTGATAACAACTTTTTTGTCTTGATGTGTAAAGGCAGGAAACAACTTTCAAACCACACAGAATCATGTGGGAAGTTAACCAAAGGTGTTTTCATTAGGTTTGCAGTCAGGACTTTTGAGTACATTTGAAATGTATACTACTTTTATGTGAAAGCATTGTAAGCACTGAGATATCAACTTTTTTGTCTTTATGCGAAGAGGCACGAAACAACTATGAAGCTACTCATAATCATGTAGGTAGTTAACCTAAGGTGTTTCCATTAGGTTTGCAGTAAGTACTTTGGTGTAAAATTGAAATCTATACTATTAGTATTGTCAAAGCATTGTATGCACTGTGATAACAACTTTTTTGTCTTGATGTGTAAAGGCAGGAAACAACTTTCAAACCACACAGAATCATGTGGGAAGTTAACTTAAAATGTTTCCAACCAGGTTTGCACTCTGCACTTTACTGGAATATTGAAATGCATACTACTATAATGTCATACTTTGTACGCACTGAGAAATCCACTTTTTTGCCTTTATGTGCAGACCCATGAAACAACTTTCAGGCATCAAAGAATCATGTGGGAAGTTAACCTAAGGTGTTTCCATCAGGTTTGCAGTAAGTACTTTGGTTGAAAATTGATATGTATAGCACTTTAATGTCAGAACATTGTATGCCCTAAGATAACAACTTTTTTGTCTTGATGTGTAGAGGCATGAGGCAACTTTCAAGCTACTCATAATCATGTGGGAAGTTAACCTAAGGTGTTTCCATTAGGTTTGCAGTAAGTACTTTGGTGTAAAATTGAATTGTATACTATAAGTATTGTCAAAGCATTGTATGCACTGTGATAACAACTTTTTTGTCTTGATGTGTAAAGGCAGGAAACAACTTTCAAACCACACAGAATCATGTGGGAAGTTAACCAAAGGTGTTTTCATTAGGTTTGCAGTCAGGACTTTTGAGTACAATTGAAATGTATACTACTTTTATGTGAAAGCATTGTAAGCACTGAGATATCAACTTTTTTGTCTTTATGCGTAGAGGCACGAAACAACTGTGAAGCTACTCATAATCATGTGGGAAGTTAACCTAAGGTGTTTCCATTAGGTTTGCAGTAAGTACTTTGGTGTAAAATTGAAATCTATAGGAAGTTAACTTAAAATGTTTCCATCAGGTTTGCACTCTGCACTATTCTGGAATATTGAAATGTATACTACTTTAATGTCAGTACCTTGTATGCACTGAGAAATCCACTTTTTTGTCTTTATGTGCAGACCCATGAAACAACTTTCAGGCATCTAAGAATCATGTGGGAAGTTAACCTGAGGTGTTTCCATTAGGATTGCAGTAAGAGGTTTGGTATAAAATTGAAATGTATGCTATCAGTATTGTGAAAGCATTGTATGCACTCTGATAATAACTTGTTTGTCTTGATGCGTAGAGGCATGAAACAACTTTCAAGCTACTCTTAATCATGTGGGAAGTTAACCAAAGGTGTTTTCATTAGGTTTGCAGTCAAGACTTTTGAGTAGAATTGAAATGTATACTACTTTTATGTGAAAGCATTGTAAGCACTGAGATAACAACTTTTTTGTCTTTATGTGTAGAGGCACGAAACAACTTTGAAAATACTCATAATTATGTGGGAAATAACCTAAGGTGTTTCCATTAGGCTTGCAGTAAGTGCTTTGGTGTAAAATTGAAACGTATGCTATCAGTATTGTCAAAGCATTGTATGCATTGTGATAACATCTTTTTTGTCTTGATGTGTAAAGGCAGGAAACAACTTACAAACCACACAGAATCATGTGGGAAGTTAATCAAAGGTGTTTTCATTAGGTTTGCAGGCAGGACTTTTGAGTACAATTGAAATGTATACTACTTTTATATGAAATCATTGTAAGCACTGAGATAACAACTTTTTTGTCTTGATGTGTAAAGGCAGGAAACAACTTTCAAACCACACAGAATCATGTGGGAAGTTAACTTAAAATGTTTCCATCTGGTTTGCACTCTGCACTTTACTGGAATATTGAAATGCATACTACTATAATGTCATACATTGTACGCACTGAGAAATCCACTTTTTTGCCTTTATGTGCAGACCCATGAAACAACTTTCAGGCATCAAAGAATCATGTGGGAAGTTAACCTAAGGTGTTTCCATCAGGTTTGCAGTAAGTACTTTGGTTGAAAATTGACATGTATAGCACTTTAATGTCAGAACATTGTATGCCCTAAGATAACAACTTTTTTGTCTTGATGTGTAGAGGCATGAGGCAACTTTCAAGCTACTCATAATCATGTGGGAAGTTAACCTAAGGTGTTTCCATTAGGTTTGCAGTAAGTACTTTGGTGTAAAATTGAATTGTATACTATAAGTATTGTCAAAGCATTGTATGCACTGTGATAACAACTTTTTTGTCTTGATGTGTAAAGGCAGGAAACAACTTTCAAACCACACAGAATCATGTGGGAAGTTAACCAAAGGTGTTTTCATTAGGTTTGCAGTCAGGACTTTTGAGTACAATTGAAATGTATACTACTTTTATGTGAAAGCTTTGTAAGCACTGAGATATCAACTTTTTTGTCTTTATGCGTAGAGGCACGAAACAACTATGAAGCTACTCATAATCATGTGGGAAGTTAACCTAAGGTGTTTCCATTAGGTTTGCAGTAAGTACTTTGGTGTAAAATTGAAATCTATACTATTAGTATTGTCAAAGCATTGTATGCACTGTGATAACAACTTTTTTGTCTTGATGTTTAAAGGCAGGGAACAACTTTCAAACCACACAGAATCATGTGGGAAGTTAACTTAAAATGTTTCCATCAGGTTTGCACTCTGCACTATTCTGGAATATTGAAATGTATACTACTTTAATGTCAGTACCTTGTATGCACTGAGAAATCCACTTTTTTGTCTTTATGTGCAGACCCATGAAACAACTTTCAGGCATCTAAGAATCATGTGGGAAGTTAACCTGAGGTGTTTCCATTAGGATTGCAGTAAGAGGTTTGGTGTAAAATTGAAATGTATGCTATCAGTATTGTCAAAGCATTGTATACACTCTGATAATAACTTGTTTGTCTTGATGCGTAGAGGCATGAAACAACTTTCAAGCTACTCTTAATCATGTGGGAAGTTAACCAAAGGTGTTTTCATTAGGTTTGCAGTCAAGACTTTTGAGTAGAATTGAAATGTATACTACTTTTATGTGAAAGCATTGTAAGCACTAAGATAACAACTTTTTTGTCTTTATGTGTAGAGGCACGAAACAACTTTGAAAATACTCATAATTATGTGGGAAGTTAACCTAAGGTGTTTCCATTAGGTTTGCAGTAAGTGCTTTGGTGTAAAATTGAAACGTATGCTATCAGTATTGTCAAAGCATTGTATGCATTGTGAACAACTTTTTTGTCTTGATGTGTAAAGGCAGGAAACAACTTACAAACCACACAGAATCATGTGGGAAGTTAATCAAAGGTGTTTTCATTAGGTTTGCAGTCAGGACTTTTGAGTACAATTGAAATGTATACTACTTTTATATGAAATCATTGTAAGCACTGAGATAACAACTTTTTTGTCTTGATGTGTAAAAGCAGGAAACAACTTACAAACCACAGAGAATCATGTGGGAAGTTAACTTAAAATGTTTCCATCAGGTTTGCACTCTGCACTTTGGTTGAAAATTGACATGTATAGCACTTAATGTCAGAACATTGTATGCCCTAAGATAACAACTTTTTTGTCTTGATGTGTAGAGGCATGAGGCAAATTTCAAGCTACTCATAATCATGTGGGAAGTTAACCTAAGGTGTTTCCATTAGGTTTGCAGTAAGTACTTTCGTGTAAAATTGAAATGTATACTATTAGCATTGTCAAAGCATTGTATGCACTGTGATAACAACTTTTTTGTCTTGATGTGTAAAGGCAGGAAACAACTTTCAAACCACACAGAATCATGTGGGAAGTTAACCAAAGGTGTTTTCATTAGGTTTGCAGTCAGGACTTTTGAGTACAATTGAAATGTATACTACTTTTATGTGAAAGCATTGTAAGCACTGAGATATCAACTTTTTTGTCTTCATGCGTAGAGGCACGAAACAACTATGAAGCTACTCATAATCATGTGGGAAGTTAACCTAAGGTGTTTCCATTAGGTTTGCAGTAAGTACTTTGGTGTAAAATTGAAATCTATACTATTAGTATTGTCAAAGCATTGTATGCACTGTGATAACAACTTTTTTGTCTTGATGTGTAAAGGCAGGGAACAACTTTCAAACCACACAGAATCATGTGGGAAGTTAACTTAAAATGTTTCCATCAGGTTTGCACTCTGCACTTTACTGGAATATTGAAATGCATACTACTATAATGTCATACATTGTACGCACTGAGAAATCCACTTTTTTGCCTTTATGTGCAGACACATGAAACAACTTTCAGGCATCAAAGAATCATGTCGGAAGTTAACCTAAGGTGTTTCCATCAGGTTTGCAGTAAGTACTTTGGTTGAAAATTGACATGTATAGCACTTTAATGTCAGAACATTGTATGCCCTAAGATAACAACTTTTTTGTCTTGATGTGTAGAGACATGAGGCAACTTTCAAGCTACTCATAATCATGTGGGAAGTTAACCTAAGGTGTTTCCATTAGGTTTGCAGTAAGTACTTTGGTGTAAAATTGAATTGTATACTATAAGTATTGTCAAAGCATTGTATGCACTGTGGTAACAACTTTTTTGTCTTGATGTGTAAAGGCAGGAAACAACTTTCAAACCTCACAGAATCATGTGGGAAGTTAACCAAAGGTGTTTTCATTAGGTTTGCAGTCAGGACTTTTGAGTACAATTGAAATGTATACTACTTTTATGTGAAAGCATTGTAAGCACTGAGATATCAACTTTTTTGTCTTTATGCGTAGAGGCACGAAACAACTATGAAGCTACGCATAATCATGTGGGAAGTTAACCTAAGGTGTTTCCATTAGGTTTGCAGTAAGTACTTTGGTGTAAAATTGAAATCTATACTATTAGTATTGTCAAAGCATTGTATGCACTGTGATAACAACTTTTTTGTCTTGATGTGTAAAGGCAGGGAACAACTTTCAAACCACACAGAATCATGTGGGAAGTTAACTTAAAATGTTTCCATCAGGTTTGCACTCTGCACTATTCTGGAATATTGAAATGTATACTACTTTAATGTCAGTACCTTGTATGCACTGAGAAATCCACTTTTTTGTCTTTATGTGCAGACCCATGAAACAACTTTCAGGCATCTAAGAATCATGTGGGAAGTTAACTTGAGGTGTTTCCATTAGGATTGCAGTAAGAGGTTTGGTGTAAAATTGAAATGTATGCTATCAGTATTGTCAAAGCATTGTATACACTCTGATAATAACTTGTTTGTCTTGATGCGTAGAGGCATGAAACAACTTTCAAGCTACTCTTAATCATGTGGGAAGTTAACCAAAGGTGTTTTCATTAGGTTTGCAGTCAAGACTTTTGAGTAGAATTGAAATGTATACTACTTTTATGTGAAAGCATTGTAAGCACTAAGATAACAACTTTTTTGTCTTTATGTGTAGAGGCACGAAACAACTTTGAAAATACTCATAATTATGTGGGAAGTTAACCTAAGGTGTTTCCATTAGGTTTGCAGTAAGTGCTTTGGTGTAAAATTGAAACGTATGCTATCAGTATTGTCAAAGCATTGTATGCATTGTGATAACAACTTTTTTGTCTTGATGTGTAAAGGCAGGAAACAACTTACAAACCACACAGAATCATGTGGGAAGTTAACCTAAGGTGTTTCCATTAGGTTTGCAGTAAGTACTTTCGTGTAAAATTGAAATGTATACTATTAGCATTGTCAAAGCATTGTATGCACTGTGATAACAACTTTTTTGTCTTGATGTGTAAAGGCAGGAAACAACTTTCAAACCACACAGAATCATGTGGGAAGTTAACCAAAGGTGTTTTCATTAGGTTTGCAGTCAGGACTTTTGAGTACAATTGAAATGTATACTACTTTTATGTGAAAGCATTGTAAGCACTGAGATATCAACTTTTTTGTCTTCATGCGTAGAGGCACGAAACAACTATGAAGCTACTCATAATCATGTGGGAAGTTAACCTAAGGTGTTTCCATTAGGTTTGCAGTAAGTACTTTGGTGTAAAATTGAAATCTATACTATTAGTATTGTCAAAGCATTGTATGCACTGTGATAACAACTTTTTTGTCTTGATGTGTAAAGGCAGGGAACAACTTTCAAACCACACAGAATCATGTGGGAAGTTAACTTAAAATGTTTCCATCAGGTTTGCACTCTGCACTTTACTGGAATATTGAAATGCATACTACTATAATGTCATACATTGTACGCACTGAGAAATCCACTTTTTTGCCTTTATGTGCAGACACATGAAACAACTTTCAGGCATCAAAGAATCATGTCGGAAGTTAACCTAAGGTGTTTCCATCAGGTTTGCAGTAAGTACTTTGGTTGAAAATTGACATGTATAGCACTTTAATGTCAGAACATTGTATGCCCTAAGATAACAACTTTTTTGTCTTGATGTGTAGAGACATGAGGCAACTTTCAAGCTACTCATAATCATGTGGGAAGTTAACCTAAGGTGTTTCCATTAGGTTTGCAGTAAGTACTTTGGTGTAAAATTGAATTGTATACTATAAGTATTGTCAAAGCATTGTATGCACTGTGGTAACAACTTTTTTGTCTTGATGTGTAAAGGCAGGAAACAACTTTCAAACCTCACAGAATCATGTGGGAAGTTAACCAAAGGTGTTTTCATTAGGTTTGCAGTCAGGACTTTTGAGTACAATTGAAATGTATACTACTTTTATGTGAAAGCATTGTAAGCACTGAGATATCAACTTTTTTGTCTTTATGCGTAGAGGCACGAAACAACTATGAAGCTACGCATAATCATGTGGGAAGTTAACCTAAGGTGTTTCCATTAGGTTTGCAGTAAGTACTTTGGTGTAAAATTGAAATCTATACTATTAGTATTGTCAAAGCATTGTATGCACTGTGATAACAACTTTTTTGTCTTGATGTGTAAAGGCAGGGAACAACTTTCAAACCACACAGAATCATGTGGGAAGTTAACTTAAAATGTTTCCATCAGGTTTGCACTCTGCACTATTCTGGAATATTGAAATGTATACTACTTTAATGTCAGTACCTTGTATGCACTGAGAAATCCACTTTTTTGTCTTTATGTGCAGACCCATGAAACAACTTTCAGGCATCTAAGAATCATGTGGGAAGTTAACTTGAGGTGTTTCCATTAGGATTGCAGTAAGAGGTTTGGTGTAAAATTGAAATGTATGCTATCAGTATTGTCAAAGCATTGTATACACTCTGATAATAACTTGTTTGTCTTGATGCGTAGAGGCATGAAACAACTTTCAAGCTACTCTTAATCATGTGGGAAGTTAACCAAAGGTGTTTTCATTAGGTTTGCAGTCAAGACTTTTGAGTAGAATTGAAATGTATACTACTTTTATGTGAAAGCATTGTAAGCACTAAGATAACAACTTTTTTGTCTTTATGTGTAGAGGCACGAAACAACTTTGAAAATACTCATAATTATGTGGGAAGTTAACCTAAGGTGTTTCCATTAGGTTTGCAGTAAGTGCTTTGGTGTAAAATTGAAACGTATGCTATCAGTATTGTCAAAGCATTGTATGCATTGTGATAACAACTTTTTTGTCTTGATGTGTAAAGGCAGGAAACAACTTACAAACCACACAGAATCATGTGGGAAGTTAATCAAAGGTGTTTTCATTAGGTTTGCAGTCAGGACTTTTGAGTACAATTGAAATGTATACTACTTTTATATGAAATCATTGTAAGCACTGAGATAACAACTTTTTTGTCTTGATGTGTAAAAGCAGGAAACAACTTACAAACCACAGAGAATCATGTGGGAAGTTAACTTAAAATGTTTCCATCAGGTTTGCACTCTGCACTTTGGTTGAAAATTGACATGTATAGCACTTAATGTCAGAACATTGTATGCCCTAAGATAACAACTTTTTTGTCTTGATGTGTAGAGGCATGAGGCAAATTTCAAGCTACTCATAATCATGTGGGAAGTTAACCTAAGGTGTTTCCATTAGGTTTGCAGTAAGTACTTTCGTGTAAAATTGAAATGTATACTATTAGCATTGTCAAAGCATTGTATGCACTGTGATAACAACTTTTTTGTCTTGATGTGTAAAGGCAGGAAACAACTTTCAAACCACACAGAATCATGTGGGAAGTTAACCAAAGGTGTTTTCATTAGGTTTGCAGTCAGGACTTTTGAGTACAATTGAAATGTATACTACTTTTATGTGAAAGCATTGTAAGCACTGAGATATCAACTTTTTTGTCTTCATGCGTAGAGGCACGAAACAACTATGAAGCTACTCATAATCATGTGGGAAGTTAACCTAAGGTGTTTCCATTAGGTTTGCAGTAAGTACTTTGGTGTAAAATTGAAATCAATACTATTAGTATTGTCAAAGCATTGTATGCACTGTGATAACAACTTTTTTGTCTTGATGTGTAAAGGCAGGGAACAACTTTCAAACCACACAGAATCATGTGGGAAGTTAACTTAAAATGTTTCCATCAGGTTTGCACTCTGCACTTTGGTTGAAAATTGACATGTATAGCACTTAATGTCAGAACATTGTATGCCCTAAGATAACCACTTTTTTGTCTTGATGTGTAGAGGCATGAGGCAACTTTCAAGCTACTCATAATCATGTGGGAAGTTAACCTAAGGTGTTTCCATTAGGTTTGCAGTAAGTACTTTCGTGTAAAATTGAAATGTATACTATTAGCATTGTCAAAGCATTGTATGCACTGTGATAACAACTTTTTTGTCTTGATGTGTAAAGGCAGGAAACAACTTTCAAACCACACAGAATCATGTGGGAAGTTAACTTAAAATGTTTCCATCAGGTTTGCACTCTGCACTTTACTGGAATATTGAAATGCATACTACTATAATGTCATACATTGTATGCACTGAGAAATCCACTTTTTTGCCTTTATGTGCAGACACATGAAACAACTTTCAGGCATCAAAGAATCATGTCGGAAGTTAACCTAAGGTGTTTCCATCAGGTTTGCAGTAAGTACTTTGGTTGAAAATTGACATGTATAGCACTTTAATGTCAGAACATTGTATGCCCTAAGATAACAACTTTTTTGTCTTGATGTGTAGAGACATGAGGCAACTTTCAAGCTACTCATAATCATGTGGGAAGTTAACCTAAGGTGTTTCCATTAGGTTTGCAGTAAGTACTTTGGTGTAAAATTGAATTGTATACTATAAGTATTGTCAAAGCATTGTATGCACTGTGATAACAACTTTTTTGTCTTGATGTGTAAAGGCAGGAAACAACTTTCAAACCTCACAGAATCATGTGGGAAGTTAACCAAAGGTGTTTTCATTAGGTTTGCAGTCAGGACTTTTGAGTACAATTGAAATGTATACTACTTTTATGTGAAAGCATTGTAAGCACTGAGATATCAACTTTTTTGTCTTTATGCGTAGAGGCACGAAACAACTATGAAGCTACGCATAATCATGTGGGAAGTTAACCTAAGGTGTTTCCATTAGGTTTGCAGTAAGTACTTTGGTGTAAAATTGAAATCTATACTATTAGTATTGTCAAAGCATTGTATGCACTGTGATAACAACTTTTTTGTCTTGATGTGTAAAGGCAGGGAACAACTTTCAAACCACACAGAATCATGTGGGAAGTTAACTTAAAATGTTTCCATCAGGTTTGCACTCTGCACTATTCTGGAATATTGAAATGTATACTACTTTAATGTCAGTACCTTGTATGCACTGAGAAATCCACTTTTTTGTCTTTATGTGCAGACCCATGAAACAACTTTCAGGCATCTAAGAATCATGTGGGAAGTTAACCTGAGGTGTTTCCATTAGGATTGCAGTAAGAGGTTTGGTGTAAAATTGAAATGTATGCTATCAGTATTGTCAAAGCATTGTATGCACTCTGATAATAACTTGTTTGTCTTGATGCGTAGAGGCATGAAACAACTTTCAAGCTACTCTTAATCATGTGGGAAGTTAACCAAAGGTGTTTTCATTAGGTTTGCAGTCAAGACTTTTGAGTAGAATTGAAATGTATACTACTTTTATGTGAAAGCATTGTAAGCACTAAGATAACAACTTTTTTGTCTTTATGTGTAGAGGCACGAAACAACTTTGAAAATACTCATAATTATGTGGGAAGTTAACCTAAGGTGTTTCCATTAGGTTTGCAGTAAGTGCTTTGGTGTAAAATTGAAACGTATGCTATCAGTATTGTCAAAGCATTGTATGCATTGTGATAACAACTTTTTTGTCTTGATGTGTAAAGGCAGGAAACAACTTACAAACCACACAGAATCATGTGGGAAGTTAATCAAAGGTGTTTTCATTAGGTTTGCAGTCAGGACTTTTGAGTACAATTGAAATGTATACTACTTTTATATGAAATCATTGTAAGCACTGAGATAACAACTTTTTTGTCTTGATGTGTAAAAGCAGGAAACAACTTACAAACCACAGAGAATCATGTGGGAAGTTAACTTAAAATGTTTCCATCAGGTTTGCACTCTGCACTTTGGTTGAAAATTGACATGTATAGCACTTAATGTCAGAACATTGTATGCCCTAAGATAACAACTTTTTTGTCTTGATGTGTAGAGGCATGAGGCAAATTTCAAGCTACTCATAATCATGTGGGAAGTTAACCTAAGGTGTTTCCATTAGGTTTGCAGTAAGTACTTTCGTGTAAAATTGAAATGTATACTATTAGCATTGTCAAAGCATTGTATGCACTGTGATAACAACTTTTTTGTCTTGATGTGTAAAGGCAGGAAACAACTTTCAAACCACACAGAATCATGTGGGAAGTTAACTTAAAATGTTTCCATCAGGTTTGCACTCTGCACTTTACTGGAATATTGAAATGCATACCACTATAATGTCATACATTGTACGCACTGAGAAATCCACTTTTTTGCCTTTATGTGCAGACCCATGAAACAACTTTCAGGCATCAAAGAATCATGTGGGAAGTTAACCTAAGGTGTTTCCATCAGGTTTGCAGTAAGTACTTTGGTTGAAAATTGACATGTATAGCACTTTAATGTCAGAACATTGTATGCCCTAAGATAACAACTTTTTTGTCTTGATGTGTAGAGGCATGAGGCAACTTTCAAGCTACTCATAATCATGTGGGAAGTTAACCTAAGGTGTTTCCATTAGGTTTGCAGTAAGTACTTTGGTGTAAAATTGAATTGTATACTATAAGTATTGTCAAAGCATTGTATGCACTGTGATAACAACTTTTTTGTCTTGATGTGTAAAGGCAGGAAACAACTTTCAAACCACACAGAATCATGTGGGAAGTTAACCAAAGGTGTTTTCATTAGGTTTGCAGTCAGGACTTTTGAGTACAATTGAAATGTATACTACTTTTATGTGAAAGCTTTGTAAGCACTGAGATATCAACTTTTTTGTCTTTATGCGTAGAGGCACGAAACATCTATGAAGCTACTCATAATCATGTGGGAAGTTAACCTAAGGTGTTTCCATTAGGTTTGCAGTAAGTACTTTGGTGTAAAATTGAAATCTATACTATTAGTATTGTCAAAGCATTGTATGCACTGTGATAACAACTTTTTTGTCTTGATGTTTAAAGGCAGGGAACAACTTTCAAACCACACAGAATCATGTGGGAAGTTAACTTAAAATGTTTCCATCAGGTTTGCACTCTGCACTATTCTGGAATATTGAAATGTATACTACTTTAATGTCAGTACCTTGTATGCACTGAGAAATCCACTTTTTTGTCTTTATGTGCAGACCCATGAAACAACTTTCAGGCATCTAAGAATCATGTGGGAAGTTAACCTGAGGTGTTTCCATTAGGATTGCAGTAAGAGGTTTGGTGTAAAATTGAAATGTATGCTATCAGTATTGTCAAAGCATTGTATACACTCTGATAATAACTTGTTTGTCTTGATGCGTAGAGGCATGAAACAACTTTCAAGCTACTCTTAATCATGTGGGAAGTTAACCAAAGGTGTTTTCATTAGGTTTGCAGTCAAGACTTTTGAGTAGAATTGAAATGTATACTACTTTTATGTGAAAGCATTGTAAGCACTAAGATAACAACTTTTTTGTCTTTATGTGTAGAGGCACGAAACAACTTTGAAAATACTCATAATTATGTGGGAAGTTAACCTAAGGTGTTTCCATTAGGTTTGCAGTAAGTGCTTTGGTGTAAAATTGAAACGTATGCTATCAGTATTGTCAAAGCATTGTATGCATTGTGAACAACTTTTTTGTCTTGATGTGTAAAGGCAGGAAACAACTTACAAACCACACAGAATCATGTGGGAAGTTAATCAAAGGTGTTTTCATTAGGTTTGCAGTCAGGACTTTTGAGTACAATTGAAATGTATACTACTTTTATATGAAATCATTGTAAGCACTGAGATAACAACTTTTTTGTCTTGATGTGTAAAAGCAGGAAACAACTTACAAACCACAGAGAATCATGTGGGAAGTTAACTTAAAATGTTTCCATCAGGTTTGCACTCTGCACTTTGGTTGAAAATTGACATGTATAGCACTTAATGTCAGAACATTGTATGCCCTAAGATAACAACTTTTTTGTCTTGATGTGTAGAGGCATGAGGCAAATTTCAAGCTACTCATAATCATGTGGGAAGTTAACCTAAGGTGTTTCCATTAGGTTTGCAGTAAGTACTTTCGTGTAAAATTGAAATGTATACTATTAGCATTGTCAAAGCATTGTATGCACTGTGATAACAACTTTTTTGTCTTGATGTGTAAAGGCAGGAAACAACTTTCAAACCACACAGAATCATGTGGGAAGTTAACCAAAGGTGTTTTCATTAGGTTTGCAGTCAGGACTTTTGAGTACAATTGAAATGTATACTACTTTTATGTGAAAGCATTGTAAGCACTGAGATATCAACTTTTTTGTCTTCATGCGTAGAGGCACGAAACAACTATGAAGCTACTCATAATCATGTGGGAAGTTAACCTAAGGTGTTTCCATTAGGTTTGCAGTAAGTACTTTGGTGTAAAATTGAAATCTATACTATTAGTATTGTCAAAGCATTGTATGCACTGTGATAACAACTTTTTTGTCTTGATGTGTAAAGGCAGGGAACAACTTTCAAACCACACAGAATCATGTGGGAAGTTAACTTAAAATGTTTCCATCAGGTTTGCACTCTGCACTTTGGTTGAAAATTGACATGTATAGCACTTAATGTCGGAACATTGTATGCCCTAAGATAACCACTTTTTTGTCTTGATGTGTAGAGGCATGAGGCAACTTTCAAGCTACTCATAATCATGTGGGAAGTTAACCTAAGGTGTTTCCATTAAGTTTGCAGTAAGTACTTTCGTGTAAAATTGAAATGTATACTATTAGCATTGTCAAAGCATTGTATGCACTGTGATAACAACTTTTTTGTCTTGATGTGTAAAGGCAGGAAACAACTTTCAAACCACACAGAATCATGTGGGAAGTTAACTTAAAATGTTTCCATCAGGTTTGCACTCTGCACTTTACTGGAATATTGAAATGCATACTACTATAATGTCATACATTGTACGCACTGAGAAATCCACTTTTTTGCCTTTATGTGCAGACACATGAAACAACTTTCAGGCATCAAAGAATCATGTCGGAAGTTAACCTAAGGTGTTTCCATCAGGTTTGCAGTAAGTACTTTGGTTGAAAATTGACATGTATAGCACTTTAATGTCAGAACATTGTATGCCCTAAGATAACAACTTTTTTGTCTTGATGTGTAGAGACATGAGGCAACTTTCAAGCTACTCATAATCATGTGGGAAGTTAACCTAAGGTGTTTCCATTAGGTTTGCAGTAAGTACTTTGGTGTAAAATTGAATTGTATACTATAAGTATTGTCAAAGCATTGTATGCACTGTGGTAACAACTTTTTTGTCTTGATGTGTAAAGGCAGGAAACAACTTTCAAACCTCACAGAATCATGTGGGAAGTTAACCAAAGGTGTTTTCATTAGGTTTGCAGTCAGGACTTTTGAGTACAATTGAAATGTATACTACTTTTATGTGAAAGCATTGTAAGCACTGAGATATCAACTTTTTTGTCTTTATGCGTAGAGGCACGAAACAACTATGAAGCTACGCATAATCATGTGGGAAGTTAACCTAAGGTGTTTCCATTAGGTTTGCAGTAAGTACTTTGGTGTAAAATTGAAATCTATACTATTAGTATTGTCAAAGCATTGTATGCACTGTGATAACAACTTTTTTGTCTTGATGTGTAAAGGCAGGGAACAACTTTCAAACCACACAGAATCATGTGGGAAGTTAACTTAAAATGTTTCCATCAGGTTTGCACTCTGCACTATTCTGGAATATTGAAATGTATACTACTTTAATGTCAGTACCTTGTATGCACTGAGAAATCCACTTTTTTGTCTTTATGTGCAGACCCATGAAACAACTTTCAGGCATCTAAGAATCATGTGGGAAGTTAACTTGAGGTGTTTCCATTAGGATTGCAGTAAGAGGTTTGGTGTAAAATTGAAATGTATGCTATCAGTATTGTCAAAGCATTGTATACACTCTGATAATAACTTGTTTGTCTTGATGCGTAGAGGCATGAAACAACTTTCAAGCTACTCTTAATCATGTGGGAAGTTAACCAAAGGTGTTTTCATTAGGTTTGCAGTCAAGACTTTTGAGTAGAATTGAAATGTATACTACTTTTATGTGAAAGCATTGTAAGCACTAAGATAACAACTTTTTTGTCTTTATGTGTAGAGGCACGAAACAACTTTGAAAATACTCATAATTATGTGGGAAGTTAACCTAAGGTGTTTCCATTAGGTTTGCAGTAAGTGCTTTGGTGTAAAATTGAAACGTATGCTATCAGTATTGTCAAAGCATTGTATGCATTGTGATAACAACTTTTTTGTCTTGATGTGTAAAGGCAGGAAACAACTTACAAACCACACAGAATCATGTGGGAAGTTAATCAAAGGTGTTTTCATTAGGTTTGCAGTCAGGACTTTTGAGTACAATTGAAATGTATACTACTTTTATATGAAATCATTGTAAGCACTGAGATAACAACTTTTTTGTCTTGATGTGTAAAAGCAGGAAACAACTTACAAACCACAGAGAATCATGTGGGAAGTTAACTTAAAATGTTTCCATCAGGTTTGCACTCTGCACTTTGGTTGAAAATTGACATGTATAGCACTTAATGTCAGAACATTGTATGCCCTAAGATAACAACTTTTTTGTCTTGATGTGTAGAGGCATGAGGCAAATTTCAAGCTACTCATAATCATGTGGGAAGTTAACCTAAGGTGTTTCCATTAGGTTTGCAGTAAGTACTTTCGTGTAAAATTGAAATGTATACTATTAGCATTGTCAAAGCATTGTATGCACTGTGATAACAACTTTTTTGTCTTGATGTGTAAAGGCAGGAAACAACTTTCAAACCACACAGAATCATGTGGGAAGTTAACCAAAGGTGTTTTCATTAGGTTTGCAGTCAGGACTTTTGAGTACAATTGAAATGTATACTACTTTTATGTGAAAGCATTGTAAGCACTGAGATATCAACTTTTTTGTCTTCATGCGTAGAGGCACGAAACAACTATGAAGCTACTCATAATCATGTGGGAAGTTAACCTAAGGTGTTTCCATTAGGTTTGCAGTAAGTACTTTGGTGTAAAATTGAAATCAATACTATTAGTATTGTCAAAGCATTGTATGCACTGTGATAACAACTTTTTTGTCTTGATGTGTAAAGGCAGGGAACAACTTTCAAACCACACAGAATCATGTGGGAAGTTAACTTAAAATGTTTCCATCAGGTTTGCACTCTGCACTTTGGTTGAAAATTGACATGTATAGCACTTAATGTCAGAACATTGTATGCCCTAAGATAACCACTTTTTTGTCTTGATGTGTAGAGGCATGAGGCAACTTTCAAGCTACTCATAATCATGTGGGAAGTTAACCTAAGGTGTTTCCATTAGGTTTGCAGTAAGTACTTTCGTGTAAAATTGAAATGTATACTATTAGCATTGTCAAAGCATTGTATGCACTGTGATAACAACTTTTTTGTCTTGATGTGTAAAGGCAGGAAACAACTTTCAAACCACACAGAATCATGTGGGAAGTTAACTTAAAATGTTTCCATCAGGTTTGCACTCTGCACTTTACTGGAATATTGAAATGCATACTACTATAATGTCATACATTGTATGCACTGAGAAATCCACTTTTTTGCCTTTATGTGCAGACACATGAAACAACTTTCAGGCATCAAAGAATCATGTCGGAAGTTAACCTAAGGTGTTTCCATCAGGTTTGCAGTAAGTACTTTGGTTGAAAATTGACATGTATAGCACTTTAATGTCAGAACATTGTATGCCCTAAGATAACAACTTTTTTGTCTTGATGTGTAGAGACATGAGGCAACTTTCAAGCTACTCATAATCATGTGGGAAGTTAACCTAAGGTGTTTCCATTAGGTTTGCAGTAAGTACTTTGGTGTAAAATTGAATTGTATACTATAAGTATTGTCAAAGCATTGTATGCACTGTGATAACAACTTTTTTGTCTTGATGTGTAAAGGCAGGAAACAACTTTCAAACCTCACAGAATCATGTGGGAAGTTAACCAAAGGTGTTTTCATTAGGTTTGCAGTCAGGACTTTTGAGTACAATTGAAATGTATACTACTTTTATGTGAAAGCATTGTATGCACTGTGATAACAACTTTTTTGTCTTGATGTGTAAAGGCAGGAAACAACTTTCAAACCACACAGAATCATGTGGGAAGTTAACTTAAAATGTTTCCATCAGGTTTGCACTCTGCACTTTACTGGAATATTGAAATGCATACTACTATAATGTCATACATTGTACGCACTGAGAAATCCACTTTTTTGCCTTTATGTGCAGACACATGAAACAACTTTCAGGCATCAAAGAATCATGTCGGAAGTTAACCTAAGGTGTTTCCATCAGGTTTGCAGTAAGTACTTTGGTTGAAAATTGACATGTATAGCACTTTAATGTCAGAACATTGTATGCCCTAAGATAACAACTTTTTTGTCTTGATGTGTAGAGACATGAGGCAACTTTCAAGCTACTCATAATCATGTGGGAAGTTAACCTAAGGTGTTTCCATTAGGTTTGCAGTAAGTACTTTGGTGTAAAATTGAATTGTATACTATAAGTATTGTCAAAGCATTGTATGCACTGTGGTAACAACTTTTTTGTCTTGATGTGTAAAGGCAGGAAACAACTTTCAAACCTCACAGAATCATGTGGGAAGTTAACCAAAGGTGTTTTCATTAGGTTTGCAGTCAGGACTTTTGAGTACAATTGAAATGTATACTACTTTTATGTGAAAGCATTGTAAGCACTGAGATATCAACTTTTTTGTCTTTATGCGTAGAGGCACGAAACAACTATGAAGCTACGCATAATCATGTGGGAAGTTAACCTAAGGTGTTTCCATTAGGTTTGCAGTAAGTACTTTGGTGTAAAATTGAAATCTATACTATTAGTATTGTCAAAGCATTGTATGCACTGTGATAACAACTTTTTTGTCTTGATGTGTAAAGGCAGGGAACAACTTTCAAACCACACAGAATCATGTGGGAAGTTAACTTAAAATGTTTCCATCAGGTTTGCACTCTGCACTATTCTGGAATATTGAAATGTATACTACTTTAATGTCAGTACCTTGTATGCACTGAGAAATCCACTTTTTTGTCTTTATGTGCAGACCCATGAAACAACTTTCAGGCATCTAAGAATCATGTGGGAAGTTAACTTGAGGTGTTTCCATTAGGATTGCAGTAAGAGGTTTGGTGTAAAATTGAAATGTATGCTATCAGTATTGTCAAAGCATTGTATACACTCTGATAATAACTTGTTTGTCTTGATGCGTAGAGGCATGAAACAACTTTCAAGCTACTCTTAATCATGTGGGAAGTTAACCAAAGGTGTTTTCATTAGGTTTGCAGTCAAGACTTTTGAGTAGAATTGAAATGTATACTACTTTTATGTGAAAGCATTGTAAGCACTAAGATAACAACTTTTTTGTCTTTATGTGTAGAGGCACGAAACAACTTTGAAAATACTCATAATTATGTGGGAAGTTAACCTAAGGTGTTTCCATTAGGTTTGCAGTAAGTGCTTTGGTGTAAAATTGAAACGTATGCTATCAGTATTGTCAAAGCATTGTATGCATTGTGATAACAACTTTTTTGTCTTGATGTGTAAAGGCAGGAAACAACTTACAAACCACACAGAATCATGTGGGAAGTTAATCAAAGGTGTTTTCATTAGGTTTGCAGTCAGGACTTTTGAGTACAATTGAAATGTATACTACTTTTATATGAAATCATTGTAAGCACTGAGATAACAACTTTTTTGTCTTGATGTGTAAAAGCAGGAAACAACTTACAAACCACAGAGAATCATGTGGGAAGTTAACTTAAAATGTTTCCATCAGGTTTGCACTCTGCACTTTGGTTGAAAATTGACATGTATAGCACTTAATGTCAGAACATTGTATGCCCTAAGATAACAACTTTTTTGTCTTGATGTGTAGAGGCATGAGGCAAATTTCAAGCTACTCATAATCATGTGGGAAGTTAACCTAAGGTGTTTCCATTAGGTTTGCAGTAAGTACTTTCGTGTAAAATTGAAATGTATACTATTAGCATTGTCAAAGCATTGTATGCACTGTGATAACAACTTTTTTGTCTTGATGTGTAAAGGCAGGAAACAACTTTCAAACCACACAGAATCATGTGGGAAGTTAACCAAAGGTGTTTTCATTAGGTTTGCAGTCAGGACTTTTGAGTACAATTGAAATGTATACTACTTTTATGTGAAAGCATTGTAAGCACTGAGATATCAACTTTTTTGTCTTCATGCGTAGAGGCACGAAACAACTATGAAGCTACTCATAATCATGTGGGAAGTTAACCTAAGGTGTTTCCATTAGGTTTGCAGTAAGTACTTTGGTGTAAAATTGAAATCAATACTATTAGTATTGTCAAAGCATTGTATGCACTGTGATAACAACTTTTTTGTCTTGATGTGTAAAGGCAGGGAACAACTTTCAAACCACACAGAATCATGTGGGAAGTTAACTTAAAATGTTTCCATCAGGTTTGCACTCTGCACTTTGGTTGAAAATTGACATGTATAGCACTTAATGTCAGAACATTGTATGCCCTAAGATAACCACTTTTTTGTCTTGATGTGTAGAGGCATGAGGCAACTTTCAAGCTACTCATAATCATGTGGGAAGTTAACCTAAGGTGTTTCCATTAGGTTTGCAGTAAGTACTTTCGTGTAAAATTGAAATGTATACTATTAGCATTGTCAAAGCATTGTATGCACTGTGATAACAACTTTTTTGTCTTGATGTGTAAAGGCAGGAAACAACTTTCAAACCACACAGAATCATGTGGGAAGTTAACTTAAAATGTTTCCATCAGGTTTGCACTCTGCACTTTACTGGAATATTGAAATGCATACTACTATAATGTCATACATTGTATGCACTGAGAAATCCACTTTTTTGCCTTTATGTGCAGACACATGAAACAACTTTCAGGCATCAAAGAATCATGTCGGAAGTTAACCTAAGGTGTTTCCATCAGGTTTGCAGTAAGTACTTTGGTTGAAAATTGACATGTATAGCACTTTAATGTCAGAACATTGTATGCCCTAAGATAACAACTTTTTTGTCTTGATGTGTAGAGACATGAGGCAACTTTCAAGCTACTCATAATCATGTGGGAAGTTAACCTAAGGTGTTTCCATTAGGTTTGCAGTAAGTACTTTGGTGTAAAATTGAATTGTATACTATAAGTATTGTCAAAGCATTGTATGCACTGTGATAACAACTTTTTTGTCTTGATGTGTAAAGGCAGGAAACAACTTTCAAACCTCACAGAATCATGTGGGAAGTTAACCAAAGGTGTTTTCATTAGGTTTGCAGTCAGGACTTTTGAGTACAATTGAAATGTATACTACTTTTATGTGAAAGCATTGTAAGCACTGAGATATCAACTTTTTTGTCTTTATGCGTAGAGGCACGAAACAACTATGAAGCTACGCATAATCATGTGGGAAGTTAACCTAAGGTGTTTCCATTAGGTTTGCAGTAAGTACTTTGGTGTAAAATTGAAATCTATACTATTAGTATTGTCAAAGCATTGTATGCACTGTGATAACAACTTTTTTGTCTTGATGTGTAAAGGCAGGGAACAACTTTCAAACCACACAGAATCATGTGGGAAGTTAACTTAAAATGTTTCCATCAGGTTTGCACTCTGCACTATTCTGGAATATTGAAATGTATACTACTTTAATGTCAGTACCTTGTATGCACTGAGAAATCCACTTTTTTGTCTTTATGTGCAGACCCATGAAACAACTTTCAGGCATCTAAGAATCATGTGGGAAGTTAACCTGAGGTGTTTCCATTAGGATTGCAGTAAGAGGTTTGGTGTAAAATTGAAATGTATGCTATCAGTATTGTCAAAGCATTGTATGCACTCTGATAATAACTTGTTTGTCTTGATGCGTAGAGGCATGAAACAACTTTCAAGCTACTCTTAATCATGTGGGAAGTTAACCAAAGGTGTTTTCATTAGGTTTGCAGTCAAGACTTTTGAGTAGAATTGAAATGTATACTACTTTTATGTGAAAGCATTGTAAGCACTAAGATAACAACTTTTTTGTCTTTATGTGTAGAGGCACGAAACAACTTTGAAAATACTCATAATTATGTGGGAAGTTAACCTAAGGTGTTTCCATTAGGTTTGCAGTAAGTGCTTTGGTGTAAAATTGAAACGTATGCTATCAGTATTGTCAAAGCATTGTATGCATTGTGATAACAACTTTTTTGTCTTGATGTGTAAAGGCAGGAAACAACTTACAAACCACACAGAATCATGTGGGAAGTTAATCAAAGGTGTTTTCATTAGGTTTGCAGTCAGGACTTTTGAGTACAATTGAAATGTATACTACTTTTATATGAAATCATTGTAAGCACTGAGATAACAACTTTTTTGTCTTGATGTGTAAAAGCAGGAAACAACTTACAAACCACAGAGAATCATGTGGGAAGTTAACTTAAAATGTTTCCATCAGGTTTGCACTCTGCACTTTGGTTGAAAATTGACATGTATAGCACTTAATGTCAGAACATTGTATGCCCTAAGATAACAACTTTTTTGTCTTGATGTGTAGAGGCATGAGGCAAATTTCAAGCTACTCATAATCATGTGGGAAGTTAACCTAAGGTGTTTCCATTAGGTTTGCAGTAAGTACTTTCGTGTAAAATTGAAATGTATACTATTAGCATTGTCAAAGCATTGTATGCACTGTGATAACAACTTTTTTTGTCTTGATGTGTAAAGGCAGGAAACAACTTTCAAACCACACAGAATCATGTGGGAAGTTAACTTAAAATGTTTCCATCAGGTTTGCACTCTGCACTTTACTGGAATATTGAAATGCATACTACTATAATGTCATACATTGTACGCACTGAGAAATCCACTTTTTTGCCTTTATGTGCAGACCCATGAAACAACTTTCAGGCATCAAAGAATCATGTGGGAAGTTAACCTAAGGTGTTTCCATCAGGTTTGCAGTAAGTACTTTGGTTGAAAATTGACATGTATAGCACTTTAATGTCAGAACATTGTATGCCCTAAGATAACAACTTTTTTGTCTTGATGTGTAGAGGCATGAGGCAACTTTCAAGCTACTCATAATCATGTGGGAAGTTAACCTAAGGTGTTTCCATTAGGTTTGCAGTAAGTACTTTGGTGTAAAATTGAATTGTATACTATAAGTATTGTCAAAGCATTGTATGCACTGTGATAACAACTTTTTTGTCTTGATGTGTAAAGGCAGGAAACAACTTTCAAACCACACAGAATCATGTGGGAAGTTAACCAAAGGTGTTTTCATTAGGTTTGCAGTCAGGACTTTTGAGTACAATTGAAATGTATACTACTTTTATGTGAAAGCTTTGTAAGCACTGAGATATCAACTTTTTTGTCTTTATGCGTAGAGGCACGAAACAACTATGAAGCTACTCATAATCATGTGGGAAGTTAACCTAAGGTGTTTCCATTAGGTTTGCAGTAAGTACTTTGGTGTAAAATTGAAATCTATACTATTAGTATTGTCAAAGCATTGTATGCACTGTGATAACAACTTTTTTGTCTTGATGTTTAAAGGCAGGGAACAACTTTCAAACCACACAGAATCATGTGGGAAGTTAACTTAAAATGTTTCCATCAGGATTGCACTCTGCACTATTCTGGAATATTGAAATGTATACTACTTTAATGTCAGTACCTTGTATGCACTGAGAAATCCACTTTTTTGTCTTTATGTGCAGACCCATGAAACAATTTTCAGGCATCTAAGAATCATGTGGGAAGTTAACCTGAGGTGTTTCCATTAGGATTGCAGTAAGAGGTTTGGTGTAAAATTGAAATGTATGCTATCAGTATTGTCAAAGCATTGTATGCACTCTGATAATAACTTGTTTGTCTTGATGCGTAGAGGCATGAAACAACTTTCAAGCTACTCTTAATCATGTGGGAAGTTAACCAAAGGTGTTTTCATTAGGTTTGCAGTCAAGACTTTTGAGTAGAATTGAAATGTATACTACTTTTATGTGAAAGCATTGTAAGCACTAAGATAACAACTTTTTTGTCTTTATGTGTAGAGGCACGAAACAACTTTGAAAATACTCATAATTATGTGGGAAGTTAACCTAAGGTGTTTCCATTAGGTTTGCAGTAAGTGCTTTGGTGTAAAATTGAAACGTATGCTATCAGTATTGTCAAAGCATTGTATGCATTGTGATAACAACTTTTTTGTCTTGATGTGTGAAGGCTGGAAACAACTTACAAACCACACAGAATCATGTGGGAAGTTAATCAAAGGTGTTTTCATTAGGTTTGCAGTCAGGACTTTTGAGTACAATTGAAATGTATACTACTTTTATATGAAATCATTGTAAGCACTGAGATAACAACTTTTTTGTCTTGATGTGTAAAAGCAGGAAACAACTTACAAACCACAGAGAATCATGTGGGAAGTTAACTTAAAATGTTTCCATCAGGTTTGCACTCTGCACTTTGGTTGAAAATTGACATGTATAGCACTTAATGTCAGAACATTGTATGCCCTAAGATAACAACTTTTTTGTCTTGATGTGTAGAGGCATGAGGCAAATTTCAAGCTACTCATAATCATGTGGGAAGTTAACCTAAGGTGTTTCCATTAGGTTTGCAGTAAGTACTTTCGTGTAAAATTGAAATGTATACTATTAGCATTGTCAAAGCATTGTATGCACTGTGATAACAACTTTTTTGTCTTGATCTGTAAAGGCAGGAAACAACTTTCAAACCACACAGAATCATGTGGGAAGTTAACCAAAGGTGTTTTCATTAGGTTTGCAGTCAGGACTTTTGAGTACATTTGAAATGTATACTACTTTTATGTGAAAGCATTGTAAGCACTGAGATATCAACTTTTTTGTCTTTATGCGTAGAGGCACGAAACAACTATGAAGCTACTCATAATCATGTAGGAAGTTAACCTAAGGTGTTTCCATTAGGTTTGCAGTAAGTACTTTGGTGTAAAATTGAAATCTATACTATTAGTATTGTCAAAGCATTGTATGCACTGTGATAACAACTTTTTTGTCTTGATGTGTAAAGGCAGGAAACAACTTTCAAACCACACAGAATCATGTGGGAAGTTAACTTAAAATGTTTCCAACCAGGTTTGCACTCTGCACTTTACTGGAATATTGAAATGCATACTACTATAATGTCATACTTTGTACGCACTGAGAAATCCACTTTTTTGCCTTTATGTGCAGACCCATGAAACAACTTTCAGGCATCAAAGAATCATGTGGGAAGTTAACCTAAGGTGTTTCCATCAGGTTTGCACTCTGCACTTTGGTTGAAAATTGACATGTATAGCACTTTAATGTCAGAACATTGTATGCCCTAAGATAACAACTTTTTTGTCTTGATGTGCAGAGGCATGAGGCAACTTTCAAGCTACTCATAATCATGTGGGAAGTTAACCTAAGGTGTTTCCATTAGGTTTGCAGTAAGTACTTTGGTGTAAAATTGAATTGTATACTATAAGTATTGTCAAAGCATTGTATGCACTGTGATAACAACTTTTTTGTCTTGATGTGTAAAGGCAGGAAACAACTTTCAAACCACACAGAATCATGTGGGAAGTTAGCCAAAGGTGTTTTCATTAGGTTTGCAGTCAGGACTTTTGAGTACAATTGAAATGTATACTACTTTTATGTGAAAGCATTGTAAGCACTGAGATATCAACTTTTTTGTCTTTATGCGTAGAGGCACGAAACAACTATGAAGCTACTCATAATCATGTGGGAAGTTAACCTAAGGTGTTTCCATTAGGTTTGCAGTAAGTACTTTGGTGTAAAATTGAAATCTATACTATTAGTATTGTCAAAGCATTGTATGCACTGTGATAACAACTTTTTTGTCTTGATGTGTAAAGGCAGGGAACAACTTTCAAACCACACAGAATCATGTGGGAAGTTAACTTAAAATGTTTCCATCAGGTTTGCACTCTGCACTTTGGTTGAAAATTGACATGTATAGCACTTAATGTCAGAACATTGTATGCCCTAAGATAACCACTTTTTTGTCTTGATGTGTAGAGGCATGAGGCAACTTTCAAGCTACTCATAATCATGTGGGAAGTTAACCTAAGGTGTTTCCATTAGGTTTGCAGTAAGTACTTTCGTGTAAAATTGAAATGTATACTATTAGCATTGTCAAAGCATTGTATGCACTGTGATAACAACTTTTTTGTCTTGATGTGTAAAGGCAGGAAACAACTTTCAAACCACACAGAATCATGTGGGAAGTTAACTTAAAATGTTTCCATCAGGTTTGCACTCTGCACTTTACTGGAATATTGAAATGCATACTACTATAATGTCATACATTGTACGCACTGAGAAATCCACTTTTTTGCCTTTATGTGCAGACACATGAAACAACTTTCAGGCATCAAAGAATCATGTGGGAAGTTAACCTAAGGTGTTTCCATCAGGTTTGCAGTAAGTACTTTGGTTGAAAATTGACATGTATAGCACTTTAATGTCAGAACATTGTATGCCCTAAGATAACAACTTTTTTGTCTTGATGTGTAGAGACATGAGGCAACTTTCAAGCTACTCATAATCATGTGGGAAGTTAACCTAAGGTGTTTCCATTAGGTTTGCAGTAAGTACTTTGGTGTAAAATTGAATTGTATACTATAAGTATTGTCAAAGCATTGTATGCACTGTGATAACAACTTTTTTGTCTTGATGTGTAAAGGCAGGAAACAACTTTCAAACCACACAGAATCATGTGGGAAGTTAACCAAAGGTGTTTTCATTAGGTTTGCAGTCAGGACTTTTGAGTACAATTGAAATGTATACTACTTTTATGTGAAAGCATTGTAAGCACTGAGATATCAACTTTTTTGTCTTTATGCGTAGAGGCACGAAACAACTATGAAGCTACGCATAATCATGTGGGAAGTTAACCTAAGGTATTTCCATTAGGTTTGCAGTAAGTACTTTGGTGTAAAATTGAAATCTATACTATTAGTATTGTCAAAGCATTGTATGCACTGTGATAACAACTTTTTTGTCTTGATGTGTAAAGGCAGGGAACAACTTTCAAACCACACAGAATCATGTGGGAAGTTAACTTAAAATGTTTCCATCAGGTTTGCACTCTGCACTATTCTGGAATATTGAAATGTATACTACTTTAATGTCAGTACCTTGTATGCACTGAGAAATCCACTTTTTTGTCTTTATGTGCAGACCCATGAAACAACTTTCAGGCATCTAAGAATCATGTGGGAAGTTAACCTGAGGTGTTTCCATTAGGATTGCAGTAAGAGGTTTGGTGTAAAATTGAAATGTATGCTATCAGTATTGTCAAAGCATTGTATGCACTCTGATAATAACTTGTTTGTCTTGATGCGTAGAGGCATGAAACAACTTTCAAGCTACTCTTAATCATGTGGGAAGTTAACCAAAGGTGTTTTCATTAGGTTTGCAGTCAAGACTTTTGAGTAGAATTGAAATGTATACTACTTTTATGTGAAAGCATTGTATGCCCTAAGATAACAACTTTTTTGTCTTGATGTGTAGAGGCATGAGGCAAATTTCAAGCTACTCATAATCATGTGGGAAGTTAACCTAAGGTGTTTCCATTAGGTTTGCAGTAAGTACTTTCGTGTAAAATTGAAATGTATACTATTAGCATTGTCAAAGCATTGTATGCACTGTGATAACAACTTTTTTGTCTTGATGTGTAAAGGCAGGAAACAACTTTCAAACCACACAGAATCATGTGGGAAGTTAACTTAAAATGTTTCCATCAGGTTTGCACTCTGCACTTTACTGGAATATTGAAATGCATACTACTATAATGTCATACATTGTACGCACTGAGAAATCCACTTTTTTGCCTTTATGTGCAGACCCATGAAACAACTTTCAGGCATCAAAGAATCATGTGGGAAGTTAACCTAAGGTGTTTCCATCAGGTTTGCAGTAAGTACTTTGGTTGAAAATTGACATGTATAGCACTTTAATGTCAGAACATTGTATGCCCTAAGATAACAACTTTTTTGTCTTGATGTGTAGAGACATGAGGCAACTTTCAAGCTACTCATAATCATGTGGGAAGTTAAACTAAGGTGTTTCCATTAGGTTTGCAGTAAGTACTTTGGTGTAAAATTGAATTGTATACTATAAGTATTGTCAAAGCATTGTATGCACTGTGATAACAACTTTTTTGTCTTGATGTGTAAAGGCAGGAAACAACTTTCAAACCACACAGAATCATGTGGGAAGTTAACCAAAGGTGTTTTCATTAGGTTTGCAGTCAGGACTTTTGAGTACAATTGAAATGTATACTACTTTTATGTGAAAGCATTGTAAGCACTGAGATATCAACTTTTTTGTCTTTATGCGTAGAGGCACGAAACAACTATGAAGCTACGCATAATCATGTGGGAAGTTAACCTAAGGTGTTTCCATTAGGTTTGCAGTAAGTACTTTGGTGTAAAATTGAAATCTATACTATTAGTATTGTCAAAGCATTGTATGCACTGTGATAACAACTTTTTTGTCTTGATGTGTAAAGGCAGGGAACAACTTTCAAACCACACAGAATCATGTGGGAAGTTAACTTAAAATGTTTCCATCAGGTTTGCACTCTGCACTATTCTGGAATATTGAAATGTATACTACTTTAATGTCAGTACCTTGTATGCACTGAGAAATCCACTTTTTTGTCTTTATGTGCAGACCCATGAAACAACTTTCAGGCATCTAAGAATCATGTGGGAAGTTAACCTGAGGTGTTTCCATTAGGATTGCAGTAAGAGGTTTGGTGTAAAATTGAAATGTATGCTATCAGTATTGTCAAAGCATTGTATGCACTCTGATAATAACTTGTTTGTCTTGATGCGTAGAGGCATGAAACAACTTTCAAGCTACTCTTAATCATGTGGGAAGTTAACCAAAGGTGTTTTCATTAGGTTTGCAGTCAAGACTTTTGAGTAGAATTGAAATGTATACTACTTTTATGTGAAAGCATTGTATGCCCTAAGATAACAACTTTTTTGTCTTGATGTGTAGAGGCATGAGGCAAATTTCAAGCTACTCATAATCATGTGGGAAGTTAACCTAAGGTGTTTCCATTAGGTTTGCAGTAAGTACTTTCGTGTAAAATTGAAATGTATACTATTAGCATTGTCAAAGCATTGTATGCACTGTGATAACAACTTTTTTGTCTTGATGTGTAAAGGCAGGAAACAACTTTCAAACCACACAGAATCATGTGGGAAGTTAACTTAAAATGTTTCCATCAGGTTTGCACTCTGCACTTTACTGGAATATTGAAATGCATACTACTATAATGTCATACATTGTACGCACTGAGAAATCCACTTTTTTGCCTTTATGTGCAGACCCATGAAACAACTTTCAGGCATCAAAGAATCATGTGGGAAGTTAACCTAAGGTGTTTCCATCAGGTTTGCAGTAAGTACTTTGGTTGAAAATTGACATGTATAGCACTTTAATGTCAGAACATTGTATGCCCTAAGATAACAACTTTTTTGTCTTGATGTGTAGAGGCATGAGGCAACTTTAAAGCTACTCATAATCATGTGGGAAGTTAACCTAAGGTGTTTCCATTAGGTTTGCAGTAAGTACTTTGCTGTAAAATTGAATTGTATACTATAAGTATTGTCAAAGCATTGTATGCACTGTGATAACAACTTTTTTGTCTTGATGTGTAAAGGCAGGAAACAACTTTCAAACCACACAGAATCATGTGGGAAGTTAACCAAAGGTGTTTTCATTAGGTTTGCAGTCAGGACTTTTGAGTACAATTGAAATGTATACTACTTTTATGTGAAAGCTTTGTAAGCACTGAGATATCAACTTTTTTGTCTTTATGCGTAGAGGCACGAAACAACTATGAAGCTACTCATAATCATGTGGGAAGTTAACCTAAGGTGTTTCCATTAGGTTTGCAGTAAGTACTTTGGTGTAAAATTGAAATCTATACTATTAGTATTGTCAAAGCATTGTATGCACTGTGATAACAACTTTTTTGTCTTGATGTTTAAAGGCAGGGAACAACTTTCAAACCACACAGAATCATGTGGGAAGTTAACTTAAAATGTTTCCATCAGGATTGCACTCTGCACTATTCTGGAATATTGAAATGTATACTACTTTAATGTCAGTACCTTGTATGCACTGAGAAATCCACTTTTTTGTCTTTATGTGCAGACCCATGAAACAATTTTCAGGCATCTAAGAATCATGTGGGAAGTTAACCTGAGGTGTTTCCATTAGGATTGCAGTAAGAGGTTTGGTGTAAAATTGAAATGTATGCTATCAGTATTGTCAAAGCATTGTATGCACTCTGATAATAACTTGTTTGTCTTGATGCGTAGAGGCATGAAACAACTTTCAAGCTACTCTTAATCATGTGGGAAGTTAACCAAAGGTGTTTTCATTAGGTTTGCAGTCAAGACTTTTGAGTAGAATTGAAATGTATACTACTTTTATGTGAAAGCATTGTAAGCACTAAGATAACAACTTTTTTGTCTTTATGTGTAGAGGCACGAAACAACTTTGAAAATACTCATAATTATGTGGGAAGTTAACCTAAGGTGTTTCCATTAGGTTTGCAGTAAGTGCTTTGGTGTAAAATTGAAACGTATGCTATCAGTATTGTCAAAGCATTGTATGCATTGTGATAACAACTTTTTTGTCTTGATGTGTGAAGGCTGGAAACAACTTACAAACCACACAGAATCATGTGGGAAGTTAATCAAAGGTGTTTTCATTAGGTTTGCAGTCAGGACTTTTGAGTACAATTGAAATGTATACTACTTTTATATGAAATCATTGTAAGCACTGAGATAACAACTTTTTTGTCTTGATGTGTAAAAGCAGGAAACAACTTACAAACCACAGAGAATCATGTGGGAAGTTAACTTAAAATGTTTCCATCAGGTTTGCACTCTGCACTTTGGTTGAAAATTGACATGTATAGCACTTAATGTCAGAACATTGTATGCCCTAAGATAACAACTTTTTTGTCTTGATGTGTAGAGGCATGAGGCAAATTTCAAGCTACTCATAATCATGTGGGAAGTTAACCTAAGGTGTTTCCATTAGGTTTGCAGTAAGTACTTTCGTGTAAAATTGAAATGTATACTATTAGCATTGTCAAAGCATTGTATGCACTGTGATAACAACTTTTTTGTCTTGATCTGTAAAGGCAGGAAACAACTTTCAAACCACACAGAATCATGTGGGAAGTTAACCAAAGGTGTTTTCATTAGGTTTGCAGTCAGGACTTTTGAGTACATTTGAAATGTATACTACTTTTATGTGAAAGCATTGTAAGCACTGAGATATCAACTTTTTTGTCTTTATGCGTAGAGGCACGAAACAACTATGAAGCTATTCATAATCATGTAGGAAGTTAACCTAAGGTGTTTCCATTAGGTTTGCAGTAAGTACTTTGGTGTAAAATTGAAATCTATACTATTAGTATTGTCAAAGCATTGTATGCACTGTGATAACAACTTTTTTGTCTTGATGTGTAAAGGCAGGAAACAACTTTCAAACCACACAGAATCATGTGGGAAGTTAACTTAAAATGTTTCCAACCAGGTTTGCACTCTGCACTTTACTGGAATATTGAAATGCATACTACTATAATGTCATACTTTGTACGCACTGAGAAATCCACTTTTTTGCCTTTATGTGCAGACCCATGAAACAACTTTCAGGCATCAAAGAATCATGTGGGAAGTTAACCTAAGGTGTTTCCATCAGGTTTGCACTCTGCACTTTGGTTGAAAATTGACATGTATAGCACTTTAATGTCAGAACATTGTATGCCCTAAGATAACAACTTTTTTGTCTTGATGTGCAGAGGCATGAGGCAACTTTCAAGCTACTCATAATCATGTGGGAAGTTAACCTAAGGTGTTTCCATTAGGTTTGCAGTAAGTACTTTGGTGTAAAATTGAATTGTATACTATAAGTATTGTCAAAGCATTGTATGCACTGTGATAACAACTTTTTTGTCTTGATGTGTAAAGGCAGGAAACAACTTTCAAACCACACAGAATCATGTGGGAAGTTAGCCAAAGGTGTTTTCATTAGGTTTGCAGTCAGGACTTTTGAGTACAATTGAAATGTATACTACTTTTATGTGAAAGCATTGTAAGCACTGAGATATCAACTTTTTTGTCTTTATGCGTAGAGGCACGAAACAACTATGAAGCTACTCATAATCATGTGGGAAGTTAACCTAAGGTGTTTCCATTAGGTTTGCAGTAAGTACTTTGGTGTAAAATTGAAATCTATACTATTAGTATTGTCAAAGCATTGTATGCACTGTGATAACAACTTTTTTGTCTTGATGTGTAAAGGCAGGGAACAACTTTCAAACCACACAGAATCATGTGGGAAGTTAACTTAAAATGTTTCCATCAGGTTTGCACTCTGCACTTTGGTTGAAAATTGACATGTATAGCACTTAATGTCAGAACATTGTATGCCCTAAGATAACCACTTTTTTGTCTTGATGTGTAGAGGCATGAGGCAACTTTCAAGCTACTCATAATCATGTGGGAAGTTAACCTAAGGTGTTTCCATTAGGTTTGCAGTAAGTACTTTCGTGTAAAATTGAAATGTATACTATTAGCATTGTCAAAGCATTGTATGCACTGTGATAACAACTTTTTTGTCTTGATGTGTAAAGGCAGGAAACAACTTTCAAACCACACAGAATCATGTGGGAAGTTAACTTAAAATGTTTCCATCAGGTTTGCACTCTGCACTTTACTGGAATATTGAAATGCATACTACTATAATGTCATACATTGTACGCACTGAGAAATCCACTTTTTTGCCTTTATGTGCAGACACATGAAACAACTTTCAGGCATCAAAGAATCATGTGGGAAGTTAACCTAAGGTGTTTCCATCAGGTTTGCAGTAAGTACTTTGGTTGAAAATTGACATGTATAGCACTTTAATGTCAGAACATTGTATGCCCTAAGATAACAACTTTTTTGTCTTGATGTGTAGAGACATGAGGCAACTTTCAAGCTACTCATAATCATGTGGGAAGTTAACCTAAGGTGTTTCCATTAGGTTTGCAGTAAGTACTTTGGTGTAAAATTGAATTGTATACTATAAGTATTGTCAAAGCATTGTATGCACTGTGATAACAACTTTTTTGTCTTGATGTGTAAAGGCAGGAAACAACTTTCAAACCACACAGAATCATGTGGGAAGTTAACCAAAGGTGTTTTCATTAGGTTTGCAGTCAGGACTTTTGAGTACAATTGAAATGTATACTACTTTTATGTGAAAGCATTGTAAGCACTGAGATATCAACTTTTTTGTCTTTATGCGTAGAGGCACGAAACAACTATGAAGCTACGCATAATCATGTGGGAAGTTAACCTAAGGTATTTCCATTAGGTTTGCAGTAAGTACTTTGGTGTAAAATTGAAATCTATACTATTAGTATTGTCAAAGCATTGTATGCACTGTGATAACAACTTTTTTGTCTTGATGTGTAAAGGCAGGGAACAACTTTCAAACCACACAGAATCATGTGGGAAGTTAACTTAAAATGTTTCCATCAGGTTTGCACTCTGCACTATTCTGGAATATTGAAATGTATACTACTTTAATGTCAGTACCTTGTATGCACTGAGAAATCCACTTTTTTGTCTTTATGTGCAGACCCATGAAACAACTTTCAGGCATCTAAGAATCATGTGGGAAGTTAACCTGAGGTGTTTCCATTAGGATTGCAGTAAGAGGTTTGGTGTAAAATTGAAATGTATGCTATCAGTATTGTCAAAGCATTGTATGCACTCTGATAATAACTTGTTTGTCTTGATGCGTAGAGGCATGAAACAACTTTCAAGCTACTCTTAATCATGTGGGAAGTTAACCAAAGGTGTTTTCATTAGGTTTGCAGTCAAGACTTTTGAGTAGAATTGAAATGTATACTACTTTTATGTGAAAGCATTGTATGCCCTAAGATAACAACTTTTTTGTCTTGATGTGTAGAGGCATGAGGCAAATTTCAAGCTACTCATAATCATGTGGGAAGTTAACCTAAGGTGTTTCCATTAGGTTTGCAGTAAGTACTTTCGTGTAAAATTGAAATGTATACTATTAGCATTGTCAAAGCATTGTATGCACTGTGATAACAACTTTTTTGTCTTGATGTGTAAAGGCAGGAAACAACTTTCAAACCACACAGAATCATGTGGGAAGTTAACTTAAAATGTTTCCATCAGGTTTGCACTCTGCACTTTACTGGAATATTGAAATGCATACTACTATAATGTCATACATTGTACGCACTGAGAAATCCACTTTTTTGCCTTTATGTGCAGACCCATGAAACAACTTTCAGGCATCAAAGAATCATGTGGGAAGTTAACCTAAGGTGTTTCCATCAGGTTTGCAGTAAGTACTTTGGTTGAAAATTGACATGTATAGCACTTTAATGTCAGAACATTGTATGCCCTAAGATAACAACTTTTTTGTCTTGATGTGTAGAGACATGAGGCAACTTTCAAGCTACTCATAATCATGTGGGAAGTTAAACTAAGGTGTTTCCATTAGGTTTGCAGTAAGTACTTTGGTGTAAAATTGAATTGTATACTATAAGTATTGTCAAAGCATTGTATGCACTGTGATAACAACTTTTTTGTCTTGATGTGTAAAGGCAGGAAACAACTTTCAAACCACACAGAATCATGTGGGAAGTTAACCAAAGGTGTTTTCATTAGGTTTGCAGTCAGGACTTTTGAGTACAATTGAAATGTATACTACTTTTATGTGAAAGCATTGTAAGCACTGAGATATCAACTTTTTTGTCTTTATGCGTAGAGGCACGAAACAACTATGAAGCTACGCATAATCATGTGGGAAGTTAACCTAAGGTGTTTCCATTAGGTTTGCAGTAAGTACTTTGGTGTAAAATTGAAATCTATACTATTAGTATTGTCAAAGCATTGTATGCACTGTGATAACAACTTTTTTGTCTTGATGTGTAAAGGCAGGGAACAACTTTCAAACCACACAGAATCATGTGGGAAGTTAATTTAAAATGTTTCCATCAGGTTTGCACTCTGCACTATTCTGGAATATTGAAATGTATACTACTTTAATGTCAGTACCTTGTATGCACTGAGAAATCCACTTTTTTGTCTTTATGTGCAGACCCATGAAACAACTTTCAGGCATCTAAGAATCATGTGGGAAGTTAACCTGAGGTGTTTCCATTAGGATTGCAGTAAGAGGTTTGGTGTAAAATTGAAATGTATGCTATCAGTATTGTCAAAGCATTGTATGCACTCTGATAATAACTTGTTTGTCTTGATGCGTAGAGGCATGAAACAACTTTCAAGCTACTCTTAATCATGTGGGAAGTTAACCAAAGGTGTTTTCATTAGGTTTGCAGTCAAGACTTTTGAGTAGAATTGAAATGTATACTACTTTTATGTGAAAGCATTGTATGCCCTAAGATAACAACTTTTTTGTCTTGATGTGTAGAGGCATGAGGCAAATTTCAAGCTACTCATAATCATGTGGGAAGTTAACCTAAGGTGTTTCCATTAGGTTTGCAGTAAGTACTTTCGTGTAAAATTGAAATGTATACTATTAGCATTGTCAAAGCATTGTATGCACTGTGATAACAACTTTTTTGTCTTGATGTGTAAAGGCAGGAAACAACTTTCAAACCACACAGAATCATGTGGGAAGTTAACTTAAAATGTTTCCATCAGGTTTGCACTCTGCACTTTACTGGAATATTGAAATGCATACTACTATAATGTCATACATTGTACGCACTGAGAAATCCACTTTTTTGCCTTTATGTGCAGACCCATGAAACAACTTTCAGGCATCAAAGAATCATGTGGGAAGTTAACCTAAGGTGTTTCCATCAGGTTTGCAGTAAGTACTTTGGTTGAAAATTGACATGTATAGCACTTTAATGTCAGAACATTGTATGCCCTAAGATAACAACTTTTTTGTCTTGATGTGTAGAGGCATGAGGCAACTTTAAAGCTACTCATAATCATGTGGGAAGTTAACCTAAGGTGTTTCCATTAGGTTTGCAGTAAGTACTTTGCTGTAAAATTGAATTGTATACTATAAGTATTGTCAAAGCATTGTATGCACTGTGATAACAACTTTTTTGTCTTGATGTGTAAAGGCAGGAAACAACTTTCAAACCACACAGAATCATGTGGGAAGTTAACCAAAGGTGTTTTCATTAGGTTTGCAGTCAGGACTTTTGAGTACAATTGAAATGTATACTACTTTTATGTGAAAGCTTTGTAAGCACTGAGATATCAACTTTTTTGTCTTTATGCGTAGAGGCACGAAACAACTATGAAGCTACTCATAATCATGTGGGAAGTTAACCTAAGGTGTTTCCATTAGGTTTGCAGTAAGTACTTTGGTGTAAAATTGAAATCTATACTATTAGTATTGTCAAAGCATTGTATGCACTGTGATAACAACTTTTTTGTCTTGATGTGTAAAGGCAGGAAACAACTTTCAAACCACACAGAATCATGTGGGAAGTTAACTTAAAATGTTTCCAACCAGGTTTGCACTCTGCACTTTACTGGAATATTGAAATGCATACTACTATAATGTCATACTTTGTACGCACTGAGAAATCCACTTTTTTGCCTTTATGTGCAGACCCATGAAACAACTTTCAGGCATCAAAGAATCATGTGGGAAGTTAACCTAAGGTGTTTCCATCAGGTTTGCACTCTGCACTTTGGTTGAAAATTGACATGTATAGCACTTTAATGTCAGAACATTGTATGCCCTAAGATAACAACTTTTTTGTCTTGATGTGCAGAGGCATGAGGCAACTTTCAAGCTACTCATAATCATGTGGGAAGTTAACCTAAGGTGTTTCCATTAGGTTTGCAGTAAGTACTTTGGTGTAAAATTGAATTGTATACTATAAGTATTGTCAAAGCATTGTATGCACTGTGATAACAACTTTTTTGTGTTGATGTGTAAAGGCAGGAAACAACTTTCAAACCACACAGAATCATGTGGGAAGTTAACCAAAGGTGTTTTCATTAGGTTTGCAGTCAGGACTTTTGAGTACAATTGAAATGTATACTACTTTTATGTGAAAGCATTGTAAGCACTGAGATATCAACTTTTTTGTCTTTATGCGTAGAGGCACGAAACAACTATGAAGCTACTCATAATCATGTGGGAAGTTAACCTAAGGTGTTTCCATTAGGTTTGCAGTAAGTACTTTCGTGTAAAATTGAAATGTATACTATTAGCATTGTCAAAGCATTGTATGCACTGTGATAACAACTTTTTTGTCTTGATGTGTAAAGGCAGGAAACAACTTTCAAACCACACAGAATCATGTGGGAAGTTAACTTAAAATGTTTCCATCAGGTTTGCACTCTGCACTTTACTGGAATATTGAAATGCATACTACTATAATGTCATACATTGTACGCACTGAGAAATCCACTTTTTTGCCTTTATGTGCAGACACATGAAACAACTTTCAGGCATCAAAGAATCATGTGGGAAGTTAACCTAAGGTGTTTCCATCAGGTTTGCAGTAAGTACTTTGGTTGAAAATTGACATGTATAGCACTTTAATGTCAGAACATTGTATGCCCTAAGATAACAACTTTTTTGTCTTGATGTGTAGAGACATGAGGCAACTTTCAAGCTACTCATAATCATGTGGGAAGTTAACCTAAGGTGTTTCCATTAGGTTTGCAGTAAGTACTTTGGTGTAAAATTGAATTGTATACTATAAGTATTGTCAAAGCATTGTATGCACTGTGATAACAACTTTTTTGTCTTGATGTGTAAAGGCAGGAAACAACTTTCAAACCACACAGAATCATGTGGGAAGTTAACCAAAGGTGTTTTCATTAGGTTTGCAGTCAGGACTTTTGAGTACAATTGAAATGTATACTACTTTTATGTGAAAGCATTGTAAGCACTGAGATATCAACTTTTTTGTCTTTATGCGTAGAGGCACGAAACAACTATGAAGCTACGCATAATCATGTGGGAAGTTAACCTAAGGTGTTTCCATTAGGTTTGCAGTAAGTACTTTGGTGTAAAATTGAAATCTATACTATTAGTATTGTCAAAGCATTGTATGCACTGTGATAACAACTTTTTTGTCTTGATGTGTAAAGGCAGGGAACAACTTTCAAACCACACAGAATCATGTGGGAAGTTAACTTAAAATGTTTCCATCAGGTTTGCACTCTGCACTATTCTGGAATATTGAAATGTATACTACTTTAATGTCAGTACCTTGTATGCACTGAGAAATCCACTTTTTTGTCTTTATGTGCAGACCCATGAAACAACTTTCAGGCATCTAAGAATCATGTGGGAAGTTAACCTGAGGTGTTTCCATTAGGATTGCAGTAAGAGGTTTGGTGTAAAATTGAAATGTATGCTATCAGTATTGTCAAAGCATTGTATGCACTCTGATAATAACTTGTTTGTCTTGATGCGTAGAGGCATGAAACAACTTTCAAGCTACTCTTAATCATGTGGGAAGTTAACCAAAGGTGTTTTCATTAGGTTTGCAGTCAAGACTTTTGAGTAGAATTGAAATGTATACTACTTTTATGTGAAAGCATTGTATGCCCTAAGATAACAACTTTTTTGTCTTGATGTGTAGAGGCATGAGGCAAATTTCAAGCTACTCATAATCATGTGGGAAGTTAACCTAAGGTGTTTCCATTAGGTTTGCAGTAAGTACTTTCGTGTAAAATTGAAATGTATACTATTAGCATTGTCAAAGCATTGTATGCACTGTGATAACAACTTTTTTGTCTTGATGTGTAAAGGCAGGAAACAACTTTCAAACCACACAGAATCATGTGGGAAGTTAACTTAAAATGTTTCCATCAGGTTTGCACTCTGCACTTTACTGGAATATTGAAATGCATACTACTATAATGTCATACATTGTACTCACTGAGAAATCCACTTTTTTGCCTTTATGTGCAGACCCATGAAACAACTTTCAGGCATCAAAGAATCATGTGGGAAGTTAACCTAAGGTGTTTCCATCAGGTTTGCAGTAAGTACTTTGGTTGAAAATTGACATGTATAGCACTTTAATGTCAGAACATTGTATGCCCTAAGATAACAACTTTTTTGTCTTGATGTGTAGAGGCATGAGGCAACTTTCAAGCTACTCATAATCATGTGGGAAGTTAACCTAAGGTGTTTCCATTAGGTTTGCAGTAAGTACTTTGCTGTAAAATTGAATTGTATACTATAAGTATTGTCAAAGCATTGTATGCACTGTGATAACAACTTTTTTGTCTTGATGTGTAAAGGCAGGAAACAACTTTCAAACCACACAGAATCATGTGGGAAGTTAACCAAAGGTGTTTTCATTAGGTTTGCAGTCAGGACTTTTGAGTACAATTGAAATGTATACTACTTTTATGTGAAAGCTTTGTAAGCACTGAGATATCAACTTTTTTGTCTTTATGCGTAGAGGCACGAAACAACTATGAAGCTACTCATAATCATGTGGGAAGTTAACCTAAGGTGTTTCCATTAGGTTTGCAGTAAGTACTTTGGTGTAAAATTGAAATCTATACTATTAGTATTGTCAAAGCATTGTATGCACTGTGATAACAACTTTTTTGTCTTGATGTTTAAAGGCAGGGAACAACTTTCAAACCACACAGAATCATGTGGGAAGTTAACTTAAAATGTTTCCATCAGGTTTGCACTCTGCACTATTCTGGAATATTCAAATGTATACTACTTTAATGTCAGTACCTTGTATGCACTGAGAAATCCACTTTTTTGTCTTTATGTGCAGACCCATGAAACAACTTTCAGGCATCTAAGAATCATGTGGGAAGTTAACCTGAGGTGTTTCCATTAGGATTGCAGTAAGAGGTTTGGTGTAAAATTGAAATGTATGCTATCAGTATTGTCAAAGCATTGTATGCACTCTGATAATAACTTGTTTGTCTTGATGCGTAGAGGCATGAAACAACTTTCAAGCTACTCTTAATCATGTGGGAAGTTAACCAAAGGTGTTTTCATTAGGTTTGCAGTCAAGACTTTTGAGTAGAATTGAAATGTATACTACTTTTATGTGAAAGCATTGTAAGCACTAAGATAACAACTTTTTTGTCTTTATGTGTAGAGGCACGAAACAACTCTGAAAATACTCATAATTATGTGGGAAGTTAACCTAAGGTGTTTCCATTAGGTTTGCAGTAAGTGCTTTGGTGTAAAATTGAAACGTATGCTATCAGTATTGTCAAAGCATTGTATGCATTGTGATAACAACTTTTTTGTCTTGATGTGTAAAGGGAGGAAACAACTTACAAACCACACAGAATCATGTGGGAAGTTAATCAAAGGTGTTTTCATTAGGTTTGCAGTCAGGACTTTTGAGTACAATTGAAATGTATACTACTTTTATATGAAATCATTGTAAGCACTGAGATAACAACTTTTTTGTCTTGATGTGTAAAAGCAGGAAACAACTTACAAACCACAGAGAATCATGTGGGAAGTTAACTTAAAATGTTTCCATCAGGTTTGCACTCTGCACTTTGGTTGAAAATTGACATGTATAGCACTTAATGTCAGAACATTGTATGCCCTAAGATAACAACTTTTTTGTCTTGATGTGTAGAGGCATGAGGCAACTTTCAAGCTACTCATAATCATGTGGGAAGTTAACCTAAGGTGTTTCCATTAGGTTTGCAGTAAGTACTTTCGTGTAAAATTGAAATGTATACTATTAGCATTGTCAAAGCATTGTATGCACTGTGATAACAACTTTTTTGTCTTGATCTGTAAAGGCAGGAAACAACTTTCAAACCACACAGAATCATGTGGGAAGTTAACCAAAGGTGTTTTCATTAGGATTGCAGTCAGGACTTTTGAGTACATTTGAAATGTATACTACTTTTATGTGAAAGCATTGTAAGCACTGAGATATCAACTTTTTTGTCTTTATGCGTAGAGGCACGAAACAACTATGAAGCTACTCATAATCATGTAGGAAGTTAACCTAAGGTGTTTCCATTAGGTTTGCAGTAAGTAGTTTGGTGTAAAATTGAAATCTATACTATTAGTATTGTCAAAGCATTGTATGCACTGTGATAACAACTTTTTTGTCTTGATGTGTAAAGGCAGGAAACAACTTTCAAACCACACAGAATCATGTGGGAAGTTAACTTAAAATGTTTCCAACCAGGTTTGCACTCTGCACTTTACTGGAATATTGAAATGCATACTACTATAATGTCATACTTTGTACGCACTGAGAAATCCACTTTTTTGCCTTTATGTGCAGACCCATGAAACAACTTTCAGGCATCAAAGAATCATGTGGGAAGTTAACCTAAGGTGTTTCCATCAGGTTTGCACTCTGCACTTTGGTTGAAAATTGACATGTATAGCACTTTAATGTCAGAACATTGTATGCCCTAAGATAACAACTTTTTTGTCTTGATGTGCAGAGGCATGAGGCAACTTTCAAGCTACTCATAATCATGTGGGAAGTTAACCTAAGGTGTTTCCATTAGGTTTGCAGTAAGTACTTTGGTGTAAAATTGAATTGTATACTATAAGTATTGTCAAAGCATTGTATGCACTGTGATAACAACTTTTTTGTGTTGATGTGTAAAGGCAGGAAACAACTTTCAAACCACACAGAATCATGTGGGAAGTTAACCAAAGTGTTTTCATTAGGTTTGCAGTCAGGACTTTTGAGTAGAATTGAAATGTATACTACTTTTATGTGAAAGCATTGTAAGCACTGAGATATCAACTTTTTTGTCTTTATGCGTAGAGGCACGAAACAACTATGAAGCTACTCATAATCATGTGGGAAGTTAACCTAAGGTGTTTCCATTAGGTTTGCAGTAAGTACTTTGGTGTAAAATTGAAATCTATACTATTAGTATTGTCAAAGCATTGTATGCACTGTGATAACAACTTTTTTGTCTTGATGTGTAAAGGCAGGGAACAACTTTCAAACCACACAGAATCATGTGGGAAGTTAACTTAAAATGTTTCCATCAGGTTTGCACTCTGCACTATTCTGGAATATTGAAATGTATACTACTTTAATGTCAGTACCTTGTATGCACTGAGAAATCCACTTTTTTGTCTTTATGTGCAGACCCATGAAACAACTTTCAGGCATCTAAGAATCATGTGGGAAGTTAACCTGAGGTGTTTCCATTAGGATTGCAGTAAGAGGTTTGGTATAAAATTGAAATGTATGCTATCAGTATTGTGAAAGCATTGTATGCACTCTGATAATAACTTGTTGTCTTGATGCGTAGAGGCATGAAAACAACTTTCAAGCTACTCTTAATCATGTGGGAAGTTAACCAAAGGTGTTTTCATTAGGTTTGCAGTCAAGACTTTTGAGTAGAATTGAAATGTATACTACTTTTATGTGAAAGCATTGTAAGCACTGAGATAACAACTTTTTTGTCTTTATGTGTAGAGGCACGAAACAACTTTGAAAATACTCATAATTATGTGGGAAATAACCTAAGGTGTTTCCATTAGCTTGCAGTAAGTGCTTTGGTGTAAAATTGAAACGTATGCTATCAGTATTGTCAAAGCATTGTATGCACTGTGATAACAACTTTTTTGTCTTGATGTGTAAAGGCAGGAAACAACTTACAAACCACACAGAATCATGTGGGAAGTTAATCAAGGTGTTTTCATTAGGTTTGCAGTCAGGGCTTTTGAGTACAATTGAAATGTATACTACTTTTATATGAAATCATTGTAAGCACTGAGATAACAACTTTTTTGTCTTGATGTGTAAAAGCAGGAAACAACTTACAAACCACAGAGAATCATGTGGGAAGTTAACTTAAAATGTTTCCATCAGGTTTGCACTCTGCACTTTGGTTGAAAATTGACATGTATAGCACTTAATGTCAGAACATTGTATGCCCTAAGATAACAACTTTTTTGTCTTGATGTTGAGAGGCATGAGGCAACTTTCAAGCTACTCATAATCATGTGGGAAGTTAACCTAAGGTGTTTCCATTAGGTTTGCAGTAAGTACTTTCGTGTAAAATTGAAATGTATACTATTAGCATTGTCAAAGCATTGTATGCACTGTGATAACAACTTTTTTGTCTTGATGTGTAAAGGCAGGAAACAACTTTCAAACCACACAGACTCATGTGGGAAGTTAACCAAAGGTGTTTTCATTAGGTTTGCAGTCAAGACTTTTGAGTAGAATTGAAATGTATACTACTTTTATGTGAAAGCATTGTAAGCACTGAGATAACAACTTTTTTGTCTTTATGTGTAGAGGCACGAAACAACTTTGAAAATACTCATAATTATGTGGGAAATAACATAAGGTGTTTCCATTAGGCTTGCAGTAAGTGCTTTGGTGTAAAATTGAAACGTATGCTATCAGTATTGTCAAAGCATTGTATGCACTGTGATAACAACTTTTTTGTCTTGATGTGTAAAGGCAGGAAACAACTTACAAACCACACATAATCATGTGGGAAGTTAATCAAAGGTGTTTTCATTAGGTTTGCAGTCAGGACTTTTGAGTACAATTGAAATGTATACTACTTTTATATGAAATCAATGTAAGCACTGAGATAACAACTTTTTTGTCTTGATGTGTAAAAGTAGGAAACAACTTTCAAACCACACAGAATCATGTGGGAAGTTAACTTAAAATGTTTCCATCAGGTTTGCACTCTGCACTTTACTGGAATATTGAAATGCATACTACTATAATGTCATACATTGTACGCACTGAGAAATCCACTATTTTGCCTTTATGTGCAGACCCATGAAACAACTTTCAGGCATCAAAGAATCATGTGGGAAGTTAACCTAAGGTGTTTCCATCAGGTTTGCAGTAAGTACTTTGGTTGAAAATTGACATGTATAGCACTTTAATGTCAGAACATTGTATGCCCTAAGATAACAACTTTTTTGTCTTGATGTGTAGAGGCATGAGGCAACTTTCAAGCTACTCATAATCATGTGGGAAGTTAACCTAAGGTGTTTCCATTAGGTTTGCAGTAAGTACTTTGGTGTAAAATTGAATTGTATACTATAAGTATTGTCAAAGCATTGTATGCACTGTGATAACAACTTTTTTGTCTTGATGTGTAAAGGCAGGAAACAACTTTCAAACCACACAGAATCATGTGGGAAGTTAACCAAAGGTGTTTTCATTAGGTTTGCAGTGAAGACTTTTGAGTAGAATTGAAATGTATACTACTTTTATGTGAAAGCATTGTAAGCACTAAGATAACAACTTTTTTGTCTTTATGCGTAGAGGCACGAAACAACTATGAAGCTACGCATAATCATGTGGGAAGTTAACCTAAGGTGTTTCCATTAGGTTTGCAGTAAGTACTTTGGTGTAGAATTGAAATCTATACTATTAGTATTGTCAAAGCATTGTATGCACTGTCATAACAACTTTTTTGTCTTGATGTGTAAAGGCAGGGAACAACTTTCAAACCACACAGAATCATGTGGGAAGTTAACTTAAAATGTTTCCATCAGGTTTGCACTCTGCACTATTCTGGAATATTGAAATGTATACTACTTTAATGTCAGTACCTTGTATGCACTGAGAAATCCACTTTTTTGTCTTTATGTGCAGACCCATGAAACAACTTTCAGGCATCTAAGAATCATGTGGGAAGTTAACCTGAGGTGTTTCCATTAGGATTGCAGTAAGAGGTTTGGTGTAAAATTGAAATGTATGCTATCAGTATTGTCAAAGCATTGTATGCACTCTGATAATAACTTGTTTGTCTTGATGCGTAGAGGCATGAAACAACTTTCAAGCTACTCTTAATCATGTGGGAAGTTAACCAAAGGTGTTTTCATTAGGTTTGCAGTCAAGACTTTTGAGTAGAATTGAAATGTATACTACTTTTATGTGAAAGCATTGTAAGCACTGAGATAACAACTTTTTTGTCTTTATGTGTAGAGGCACGAAACAACTTTGAAAATACTCATAATTATGTGGGAAATAACCTAAGGTGTTTCCATTAGGTTTGCAGTAAGTGCTTTGGTGTAAAATTGAAACGTATGCTATCAGTATTGTCAAAGCATTGTATGCACTGTGATAACAACTTTTTTGTCTTGATGTGTAAAGGCAGGAAACAACTTACAAACCACACAGAATCATGTGGGAAGTTAATCAAAGGTGTTTTCATTAGGTTTGCAGTCAGGACTTTTGAGTACAATTGAAATGTATACTACTTTTATGTGAAAGCATTGTAAGCACTGAGATATCAACTTTTTTCTCTTCATGCGTAGAGGCACGAAACAACTATGAAGCTACTCATAATCATGTGGGAAGTTAACCTAAGGTGTTTTCATTAGGTTTGCAGTAAGTACTTTGGTGTAAAATTGAAATCTATACTATTAGTATTGTCAAAGCATTGTATGCACTGTGATAACAACTTTTTTGTCTTGATGTGTAAAGGCAGGGAACAACTTTCAAACCACACAGAATCATGTGGGAAGTTAACTTAAAATGTTTCCATCATGTTTGCACTCTGCACTTTGGTTGAAAATTGACATGTATAGCACTTAATGTCAGATCATTGTATGCCCTAAGATAACCACTTTTTTGTCTTGATGTGTAGAGGCATGAGGCAACTTTCAAGCTACTCATAATCATGTGGGAAGTTAACCTAAGGTGTTTCCATTAGGTTTGCAGTAAGTACTTTCGTGTAAAATTGAAATGTATACTATTAGCATTGTCAAAGCATTGTATGCACTGTGATAACAACTTTTTTGTCTTGATGTGTAAAGGCAGGAAACAACTTTCAAACCACACAGAATCATGTGGGAAGTTAACTTAAAATGTTTCCATCAGGTTTGCACTCTGCACTTTACTGGAATATTGAAATGCATACGACTATAATGTCATACATTGTACGCACTGAGAAATCCACTTTTTTGCCTTTATGTGCAGACCCATGAAACAACTTTCAGGCATCAAAGAATCATGTGGGAAGTTAACCTAAGGTGTTTCCATCAGGTTTGCAGTAAGTACTTTGGTTGAAAATTGACATGTATAGCACTTTAATGTCAGAACATTGTATGCCCTAAGATAACAACTTTTTTGTCTTGATGTGTAGAGGCATGAGGCAACTTTCAAGCTACTCATAATCATGTGGGAAGTTAACCTAAGGTGTTTCCATTAGGTTTGCAGTAAGTACTTTGGTGTAAAATTGAATTGTATACTATAAGTATTGTCAAAGCATTGTATGCACTGTGATAACAACTTTTTTGTCTTGATGTGTAAAGGCAGGAAACAACTTTCAAACCACACAGAATCATGTGAGAAGTTAACCAAAGGTGTTTTCATTAGGTTTGCAGTCAGGACTTTTGAGTACAATTGAAATGTATACTACTTTTATGTGAAAGCATTGTAAGCACTGAGATATCAACTTTTTTGTCTTTATGCGTAGAGGCACGAAACAACTATGAAGCTACGCATAATCATGTGGGAAGTTAACCTAAGGTGTTTCCATTAGGTTTGCAGTAAGTACTTTGGTGTAAAATTGAAATCTATACTATTAGTATTGTCAAAGCATTGTATGCACTGTGATAACAACTTTTTTGTCTTGATGTGTAAAGGCAGGGAACAACTTTCAAACCACACAGAATCATGTGGGAAGTTAACTTAAAATGTTTCCATCAGGTTTGCACTCTGCACTATTCTGGAATATTGAAATGTATACTACTTTAATGTCAGTACCTTGTATGCACTGAGAAATCCACTTTTTTGTCTTTATGTGCAGACCCATGAAACAACTTTCAGGCATCTAAGAATCATGTGGGAAGTTAACCTGAGGTGTTTCCATTAGGATTGCAGTAAGAGGTTTGGTGTAAAATTGAAATGTATGCTATCAGTATTGTCAAAGCATTGTATGCACTCTGATAATAACTTGTTTGTCTTGATGCGTAGAGGCATGAAACAACTTTCAAGCTACTCTTAATCATGTGGGAAGTTAACCAAAGGTGTTTTCATTAGGTTTGCAGTCAAGACTTTTGAGTAGAATTGAAATGTATACTACTTTTATGTGAAAGCATTGTAAGCACTAAGATAACAACTTTTTTGTCTTTATGTGTAGAGGCACGAAACAACTTTGAAAATACTCATAATTATGTGGGAAGTTAACCTAAGGTGTTTCCATTAGGTTTGCAGTAAGTGCTTTGGTGTAAAATTGAAACGTATGCTATCAGTATTGTCAAAGCATTGTATGCATTGTGATAACAACTTTTTTGTCTTGATGTGTAAAGGCAGGAAACAACTTACAAACCACACAGAATCATGTGGGAAGTTAATCAAAGGTGTTTTCATTAGGTTTGAGTCAGGACTTTTGAGTACAATTGAAATGTATACTACTTTTATATGAAATCATTGTAAGCACTGAGATAACAACTTTTTTGTCTTGATGTGTAAAAGCAGGAAACAACTTACAAACCACAGAGAATCATGTGGGAAGTTAACTTAAAATGTTTCCATCAGGTTTGCACTCTGCACTTTGGTTGAAAATTGACATGTATAGCACTTAATGTCAGAACATTGTATGCCCTGAGATAACAACTTTTTTGTCTTGATGTGTAGAGGCATGAGGCAAATTTCAAGCTACTCATAATCATGTGGGAAGTTAACCTAAGGTGTTTCCATTAGGTTTGCAGTAAGTACTTTCGTGTAAAATTGAAATGTATACTATTAGCATTGTCAAAGCATTGTATGCACTGTGATAACAACTTTTTTGTGTTGATGTGTAAAGGCAGGAAACAACTTTCAAACCACACAGAATCATGTGGGAAGTTAACTTAAAATGTTTCCATCAGGTTTGCACTCTGCACTTTACTGGAATATTGAAATGCATACTACTATAATGTCATACATTGTACGCACTGAGAAATCCACTTTTTTGCCTTTATGTGCAGACCCATGAAACAACTTTCAGGCATCAAAGAATCATGTGGGAAGTTAACCTAAGGTGTTTCCATCAGGTTTGCAGTAAGTACTTTGGTTGAAAATTGACATGTATAGCACTTTAATGTCAGAACATTGTATGCCCTAAGATAACAACTTTTTTGTCTTGATGTGTAGAGGCATGAGGCAACTTTCAAGCTACTCATAATCATGTGGGAAGTTAACCTAAGGTGTTTCCATTAGGTTTGCAGTAAGTACTTTGGTGTAAAATTGAATTGTATACTATAAGTATTGTCAAAGCATTGTATGCACTGTGATAACAACTTTTTTGTCTTGATGTGTAAAGGCAGGAAACAACTTTCAAACCACACAGAATCATGTGGGAAGTTAACCAAAGGTGTTTTCATTAGGTTTGCAGTCAGGACTTTTGAGTACAATTGAAATGTATACTACTTTTATGTGAAAGCTTTGTAAGCACTGAGATATCAACTTTTTTGTCTTTATGCGTAGAGGCACGAAACAACTATGAAGCTACTCATAATCATGTGGGAAGTTAACTTAAAATGTTTCCATCAGGTTTGCACTCTGCACTATTCTGGAATATTGAAATGTATACTACTTTAATGTCAGTACCTTGTATGCACTGAGAAATCCACTTTTTTGTCTTTATGTGCAGACCCATGAAACAACTTTCAGGCATCTAAGAATCATGTGGGAAGTTAACCTGAGGTGTTTCCATTAGGATTGCAGTAAGTACTTTGGTGTAAAATTGAAATCTATACTATTAGTATTGTCAAAGCATTGTATGCACTGTGATAACAACTTTTTTGTCTTGATGTGTAAAGGCAGGAAACAACTTTCAAACCACACAGAATCATGTGGGAAGTTAACTTATAATGTTTCCAACCAGGTTTGCACTCTGCACTTTACTGGAATATTGAAATGCATACTACTATAATGTCATACTTTGTACGCACTGAGAAATCCACTTTTTTGCCTTTATGTGCAGACCCATGAAACAACTTTCAGGCATCAAAGAATCATGTGGGAAGTTAACCTAAGGTGTTTCCATCAGGTTTGCAGTAAGTACTTTGGTTGAAAATTGATATGTATAGCACTTTAATGTCAGAACATTGTATGCCCTAAGATAACAACTTTTTTGTCTTGATGTGTAGAGGCATGAGGCAACTTTCAAGCTACTCATAATCATGTGGGAAGTTAACCTAAGGTGTTTCCATTAGGTTTGCAGTAAGTACTTTGGTGTAAAATTGAATTGTATACTATAAGTATTGTCAAAGCATTGTATGCACTGTGATAACAACTTTTTTGTCTTGATGTGTAAAGGCAGGAAACAACTTTCAAACCACACAGAATCATGTGGGAAGTTAACCAAAGGTGTTTTCATTAGGTTTGCAGTCAGGACTTTTGAGTACAATTGAAATGTATACTACTTTTATGTGAAAGCATTGTAAGCACTGAGATATCAACTTTTTTGTCTTTATGCGTAGAGGCACGAAACAACTATGAAGCTACTCATAATCATGTGGGAAGTTAACCTAAGGTGTTTCCATTAGGTTTGCAGTAAGTACTTTGGTGTAAAATTGAAATCTATACTATTAGTATTGTCAAAGCATTGTATGCACTGTGATAACAACTTTTTTGTCTTGATGTGTAAAGGCAGGGAACAACTTTCAAACCACACAGAATCATGTGGGAAGTTAACTTAAAATGTTTCCATCAGGTTTGCACTCTGCACTATTCTGGAATATTGAAATGTATACTACTTTAATGTCAGTACCTTGTATGCACTGAGAAATCCACTTTTTTGTCTTTATGTGCAGACCCATGAAACAACTTTCAGGCATCTAAGAATCATGTGGGAAGTTAACCTGAGGTGTTTCCATTAGGATTGCAGTAAGAGGTTTGGTATAAAATTGAAATGTATGCTATCAGTATTGTGAAAGCATTGTATGCACTCTGATAATAACTTGTTTGTCTTGATGCGTAGAGGCATGAAACAACTTTCAAGCTACTCTTAATCATGTGGGAAGTTAACCAAAGGTGTTTTCATTAGGTTTGCAGTCAAGACTTTTGAGTAGAATTGAAATGTATACTACTTTTATGTGAAAGCATTGTAAGCACTGAGATAACAACTTTTTTGTCTTTATGTGTAGAGGCACGAAACAACTTTGAAAATACTCATAATTATGTGGGAAATAACCTAAGGTGTTTCCATTAGGCTTGCAGTAAGTGCTTTGGTGTAAAATTGAAACGTATGCTATCAGTATTGTCAAAGCATTGTATGCACTGTGATAACAACTTTTTTGTCTTGATGTGTAAAGGCAGGAAACAACTTACAAACCACACAGAATCATGTGGGAAGTTAATCAAAGGTGTTTTCATTAGGTTTGCAGTCAGGACTTTTGAGTACAATTGAAATGTATACTACTTTTATATGAAATCATTGTAAGCACTGAGATAACAACTTTTTTGTCTTGATGTGTAAAAGCAGGAAACAACTTACAAACCACAGAGAATCATGTGGGAAGTTAACTTAAAATGTTTCCATCAGGTTTGCACTCTGCACTTTGGTTGAAAATTGACATGTATAGCACTTAATGTCAGAACATTGTATGCCCTAAGATAACAACTTTTTTGTCTTGATGTGTAGAGGCATGAGGCAAATTTCAAGCTACTCATAATCATGTGGGAAGTTAACCTAAGGTGTTTCCATTAGGTTTGCAGTAAGTACTTTCGTGTAAAATTGAAATGTATACTATTAGCATTGTCAAAGCATTGTATGCACTGTGATAACAACTTTTTTGTCTTGATGTGTAAAGGCAGGAAACAACTTTCAAACCACACAGAATCATGTGGGAAGTTCACTTAAAATGTTTCCATCAGGTTTGCACTCTGCACTTTACTGGAATATTGAAATGCATACTACTATAATGTCATACATTGTACGCACTGAGAAATCCACTTTTTTGCCTTTATGTGCAGACCCATGAAACAACTTTCAGGCATCAAAGAATCATGTGGGAAGTTAACCTAAGGTGTTTCCAGCAGGTTTGCAGTAAGTACTTTGGTTGAAAATTGACATGTATAGCACTTTAATGTCAGAACATTGTATGCCCTAAGATAACAACTTTTTTGTCTTGATGTGTAGAGACATGAGGCAACTTTCAAGCTACTCATAATCATGTGGGAAGTTAACCTAAGGTGTTTCCATTAGGTTTGCAGTAAGTACTTTGGTGTAAAATTGAATTGTATACTATAAGTATTGTCAAAGCATTGTATGCACTGTGATAACAACTTTTTTGTCTTGATGTGTAAAGGCAGGAAACAACTTTCAAACCACACAGAATCATGTGGGAAGTTAACCAAAGGTGTTTTCATTAGGTTTGCAGTCAGGACTTTTGAGTACAATTGAAATGTATACTACTTTTATGTGAAAGCATTGTAAGCACTGAGATATCAACTTTTTTGTCTTTATGCGTAGAGGCACGAAACAACTATGAAGCTACGCATAATCATGTGGGAAGTTAACCTAAGGTGTTTCCATTAGGTTTGCAGTAAGTACTTTGGTGTAAAATTGAAATCTATACTATTAGTATTGTCAAAGCATTGTATGCACTGTGATAACAACTTTTTTGTCTTGATGTGTAAAGGCAGGGAACAACTTTCAAACCACACAGAATCATGTGGGAAGTTAACTTAAAATGTTTCCATCAGGTTTGCACTCTGCACTATTCTGGAATATTGAAATGTATACTACTTTAATGTCAGTACCTTGTATGCACTGAGAAATCCACTTTTTTGTCTTTATGTGCAGACCCATGAAACAACTTTCAGGCATCTAAGAATCATGTGGGAAGTTAACCTGAGGTGTTTCCATTAGGATTGCAGTAAGAGGTTTGGTGTAAAATTGAAATGTATGCTATCAGTATTGTCAAAGCATTGTATGCACTCTGATAATAACTTGTTTGTCTTGATGCGTAGAGGCATGAAACAACTTTCAAGCTACTCTTAATCATGTGGGAAGTTAACCAAAGGTGTTTTCATTAGGTTTGCAGTCAAGACTTTTGAGTAGAATTGAAATGTATACTACTTTTATGTGAAAGCATTGTATGCCCTAAGATAACAACTTTTTTGTCTTGATGTGTAGAGGCATGAGGCAAATTTCAAGCTACTCATAATCATGTGGGAAGTTAACCTAAGGTGTTTCCATTAGGTTTGCAGTAAGTACTTTCGTGTAAAATTGAAATGTATACTATTAGCATTGTCAAAGCATTGTATGCACTGTGATAACAACTTTTTTGTCTTGATGTGTAAAGGCAGGAAACAACTTTCAAACCACACAGAATCATGTGGGAAGTTAACTTAAAATGTTTCCATCAGGTTTGCACTCTGCACTTTACTGGAATATTGAAATGCATACTACTATAATGTCATACATTGTACTCACTGAGAAATCCACTTTTTTGCCTTTATGTGCAGACCCATGAAACAACTTTCAGGCATCAAAGAATCATGTGGGAAGTTAACCTAAGGTGTTTCCATCAGGTTTGCAGTAAGTACTTTGGTTGAAAATTGACATGTATAGCACTTTAATGTCAGAACATTGTATGCCCTAAGATAACAACTTTTTTGTCTTGATGTGTAGAGGCATGAGGCAACTTTCAAGCTACTCATAATCATGTGGGAAGTTAACCTAAGGTGTTTCCATTAGGTTTGCAGTAAGTACTTTGCTGTAAAATTGAATTGTATACTATAAGTATTGTCAAAGCATTGTATGCACTGTGATAACAACTTTTTTGTCTTGATGTGTAAAGGCAGGAAACAACTTTCAAACCACACAGAATCATGTGGGAAGTTAACCAAAGGTGTTTTCATTAGGTTTGCAGTCAGGACTTTTGAGTACAATTGAAATGTATACTACTTTTATGTGAAAGCTTTGTAAGCACTGAGATATCAACTTTTTTGTCTTTATGCGTAGAGGCACGAAACAACTATGAAGCTACTCATAATCATGTGGGAAGTTAACCTAAGGTGTTTCCATTAGGTTTGCAGTAAGTACTTTGGTGTAAAATTGAAATCTATACTATTAGTATTGTCAAAGCATTGTATGCACTGTGATAACAACTTTTTTGTCTTGATGTTTAAAGGCAGGGAACAACTTTCAAACCACACAGAATCATGTGGGAAGTTAACTTAAAATGTTTCCATCAGGTTTGCACTCTGCACTATTCTGGAATATTGAAATGTATACTACTTTAATGTCAGTACCTTGTATGCACTGAGAAATCCACTTTTTTGTCTTTATGTGCAGACCCATGAAACAACTTTCAGGCATCTAAGAATCATGTGGGAAGTTAACCTGAGGTGTTTCCATTAGGATTGCAGTAAGAGGTTTGGTGTAAAATTGAAATGTATGCTATCAGTATTGTCAAAGCATTGTATGCACTCTGATAATAACTTGTTTGTCTTGATGCGTAGAGGCATGAAACAACTTTCAAGCTACTCTTAATCATGTGGGAAGTTAACCAAAGGTGTTTTCATTAGGTTTGCAGTCAAGACTTTTGAGTAGAATTGAAATGTATACTACTTTTATGTGAAAGCATTGTAAGCACTAAGATAACAACTTTTTTGTCTTTATGTGTAGAGGCACGAAACAACTCTGAAAATACTCATAATTATGTGGGAAGTTAACCTAAGGTGTTTCCATTAGGTTTGCAGTAAGTGCTTTGGTGTAAAATTGAAACGTATGCTATCAGTATTGTCAAAGCATTGTATGCATTGTGATAACAACTTTTTTGTCTTGATGTGTAAAGGGAGGAAACAACTTACAAACCACACAGAATCATGTGGGAAGTTAATCAAAGGTGTTTTCATTAGGTTTGCAGTCAGGACTTTTGAGTACAATTGAAATGTATACTACTTTTATATGAAATCATTGTAAGCACTGAGATAACAACTTTTTTGTCTTGATGTGTAAAAGCAGGAAACAACTTACAAACCACAGAGAATCATGTGGGAAGTTAACTTAAAATGTTTCCATCAGGTTTGCACTCTGCACTTTGGTTGAAAATTGACATGTATAGCACTTAATGTCAGAACATTGTATGCCCTAAGATAACAACTTTTTTGTCTTGATGTGTAGAGGCATGAGGCAAATTTCAAGCTACTCATAATCATGTGGGAAGTTAACCTAAGGTGTTTCCATTAGGTTTGCAGTAAGTACTTTCGTGTAAAATTGAAATGTATACTATTAGCATTGTCAAAGCATTGTATGCACTGTGATAACAACTTTTTTGTCTTGATCTGTAAAGGCAGGAAACAACTTTCAAACCACACAGAATCATGTGGGAAGTTAACCAAAGGTGTTTTCATTAGGTTTGCAGTCAGGACTTTTGAGTACATTTGAAATGTATACTACTTTTATGTGAAAGCATTGTAAGCACTGAGATATCAACTTTTTTGTCTTTATGCGTAGAGGCACGAAACAACTATGAAGCTACTCATAATCATGTAGGAAGTTAACCTAAGGTGTTTCCATTAGGTTTGCAGTAAGTACTTTGGTGTAAAATTGAAATCTATACTATTAGTATTGTCAAAGCATTGTATGCACTGTGATAACTACTTTTTTGTCTTGATGTGTAAAGGCAGGAAACAACTTTCAAACCACACAGAATCATGTGGGAAGTTAACTTAAAATGTTTCCAACCAGGTTTGCACTCTGCACTTTACTGGAATATTGAAATGCATACTACTATAATGTCATACTTTGTACGCACTGAGAAATCCACTTTTTTGCCTTTATGTGCAGACCCATGAAACAACTTTCAGGCATCAAAGAATCATGTGGGAAGTTAACCTAAGGTGTTTCCATCAGGTTTGCACTCTGCACTTTGGTTGAAAATTGACATGTATAGCACTTTAATGTCAGAACATTGTATGCCCTAAGATAACAACTTTTTTGTCTTGATGTGCAGAGGCATGAGGCAACTTTCAAGCTACTCATAATCATGTGGGAAGTTAACCTAAGGTGTTTCCATTAGGTTTGCAGTAAGTACTTTGGTGTAAAATTGAATTGTATACTATAAGTATTGTCAAAGCATTGTATGCACTGTGATAACAACTTTTTTGTGTTGATGTGTAAAGGCAGGAAACAACTTTCAAACCACACAGAATCATGTGGGAAGTTAACCAAAGGTGTTTTCATTAGGTTTGCAGTCAGGACTTTTGAGTACAATTGAAATGTATACTACTTTTATGTGAAAGCATTGTAAGCACTGAGATATCAACTTTTTTGTCTTTATGCGTAGAGGCACGAAACAACTATGAAGCTACTCATAATCATGTGGGAAGTTAACCTAAGGTGTTTCCATTAGGTTTGCAGTAAGAACTTTGGTGTAAAATTGAAATCTATACTATTAGTATTGTCAAAGCATTGTATGCACTGTGATAACAACTTTTTTGTCTTGATGTGTAAAGGCAGGGAACAACTTTCAAACCACACAGAATCATGTGGGAAGTTAACTTAAAATGTTTCCATCAGGTTTGCACTCTGCACTATTCTGGAATATTGAAATGTATACTACTTTAATGTCAGTACCTTGTATGCACTGAGAAATCCACTTTTTTGTCTTTATGTGCAGACCCATGAAACAACTTTCAGGCATCTAAGAATCATGTGGGAAGTTAACCTGAGGTGTTTCCATTAGGATTGCAGTAAGAGGTTTGGTATAAAATTGAAATGTATGCTATCAGTATTGTGAAAGCATTGTATGCACTCTGATAATAACTTGTTTGTCTTGATGCGTAGAGGCATGAAACAACTTTCAAGCTACTCTTAATCATGTGGGAAGTTAACCAAAGGTGTTTTCATTAGGTTTGCAGTCAAGACTTTTGAGTAGAATTGAAATGTATACTACTTTTATGTGAAAGCATTGTAAGCACTGAGATAACAACTTTTTTGTCTTTATGTGTAGAGGCACGAAACAACTTTGAAAATACTCATAATAATGTGGGAAATAACCTAAGGTGTTTTCATTAGGTTTGCAGTCAAGACTTTTCAGTAGAATTGAAATGTATACTACTTTTATGTGAAAGCATTGTAAGCACTGAGATAACAACTTTTTTGTCTTTATGTGTAGAGGCACGAAACAACTTTGAAAATACTCATAATTATGTGGGAAATAACCTAAGGTGTTTCCATTAGGCTTGCAGTAAGTGCTTTGGTGTAAAATTGAAACGTATGCTATCAGTATTGTCAAAGCATTGTATGCACTGTGATAACAACTTTTTTGTCTTGATGTGTAAAGGCAGGAAACAACTTACAAACCACACAGAATCATGTGGGAAGTTAATCAAAGGTGTTTTCATTAGGTTTGCAGTCAGGGCTTTTGAGTACAATTGAAATGTATACTACTTTTATATGAAATCATTGTAAGCACTGAGATAACAACTTTTTTGTCTTGATGTGTAAAAGCAGGAAACAACTTACAAACCACAGAGAATCATGTGGGAAGTTAACTTAAAATGTTTCCATCAGGTTTGCACTCTGCACTTTGGTTGAAAATTGACATGTATAGCACTTAATGTCAGAACATTGTATGCCCTAAGATAACAACTTTTTTGTCTTGATGTTGAGAGGCATGAGGCAACTTTCAAGCTACTCATAATCATGTGGGAAGTTAACCTAAGGTGTTTCCATTAGGTTTGCAGTAAGTACTTTCGTGTAAAATTGAAATGTATACTATTAGCATTGTCAAAGCATTGTATGCACTGTGATAACAACTTTTTTGTCTTGATGTGTAAAGGCAGGAAACAACTTTCAAACCACACAGACTCATGTGGGAAGTTAACCAAAGGTGTTTTCATTAGGTTTGCAGTCAAGACTTTTGAGTAGAATTGAAATGTATACTACTTTTATGTGAAAGCATTGTAAGCACTGAGATAACAACTTTTTTGTCTTTATGTGTAGAGGCACGAAACAACTTTGAAAATACTCATAATTATGTGGGAAATAACATAAGGTGTTTCCATTAGGCTTGCAGTAAGTGCTTTGGTGTAAAATTGAAACGTATGCTATCAGTATTGTCAAAGCATTGTATGCACTGTGATAACAACTTTTTTGTCTTGATGTTTAAAGGCAGGGAACAACTTTCAAACCACACAGAATCATGTGGGAAGTTAACTTAAAATGTTTCCATCAGGTTTGCACTCTGCACTATTCTGGAATATTGAAATGTATACTACTTTAATGTCAGTACCTTGTATGCACTGAGAAATCCACTTTTTTGTCTTTATGTGCAGACCCATGAAACAACTTTCAGGCATCTAAGAATCATGTGGGAAGTTAACCTGAGGTGTTTCCATTAGGATTGCAGTAAGAGGTTTGGTGTAAAATTGAAATGTATGCTATCAGTATTGTCAAAGCATTGTATGCACTCTGATAATAACTTGTTTTGTCTTGAAGCGTAGAGGCATGAAACAACTTTCAAGCTACTCTTAATCATGTGGGAAGTTAACCCAAAGGGTGTTTTCATTAGGTTTGCAGTCAAGACTTTTGAGTAGAATTGAAATGTATACTACTTTTATGTGAAAGCATTGTAAGCACTGAGATAACAACTTTTTTGTCTTTATGTGTAGAGGCACGAAACAACTTTGAAAATACTCATAATTATGTGGGAAATAACCTAAGGTGTTTCCATTAGGTTTGCAGTAAGTGCTTTGGTGTAAAATTGAAACGTATGCTATCAGTATTGTCAAAGCATTGTATGCACTGTGATAACAACTTTTTTGTCTTGATGTGTAAAGGCAGGAAACAACTTACAAACCACACAGAATCATGTGGGAAGTTAATCAAAGGTGTTTTCATTAGGTTTGCAGTCAGGACTTTTGAGTACAATTGAAATGTATACTACTTTTATGTGAAAGCATTGTAAGCACTGAGATATCAACTTTTTTCTCTTCATGCGTAGAGGCACGAAACAACTATGAAGCATACTCATAATCATGTGGGAAGTTAACCTAAGGTGTTTCCATTAGGTTTGCAGTAAGTACTTTGGTGTAAAATTGAAATCTATACTATTAGTATTGTCAAAGCATTGTATGCACTGTGATAACAACTTTTTTGTCTTGATGTGTAAAGGCAGGGAACAACTTTCAAACCACACAGAATCATGTGGGAAGTTAACTTAAAATGTTTCCATCAGGTTTGCACTCTGCACTTTGGTTGAAAATTGACATGTATAGAACTTAATGTCAGATCATTGTATGCCCTAAGATAACCACTTTTTTGTCTTGATGTGTAGAGGCATGAGGCAACTTTCAAGCTACTCATAATCATGTGGGAAGTTAACCTAAGGTGTTTCCATTAGGTTTGCAGTAAGTACTTTCGTGTAAAATTGAAATGTATACTATTAGCATTGTCAAAGCATTGTATGCACTGTGATAACAACTTTTTTGTCTTGATGTGTAAAGGCAGGAAACAACTTTCAAACCACACAGAATCATGTGGGAAGTTAACTTAAAATGTTTCCATCAGGTTTGCAGTCTGCACTTTACTGGAATATTGAAATGCATACGACTATAATGTCATACATTCTACGCACTGAGAAATCCACTTTTTTGCCTTTATGTGCAGACCCATGAAACAACTTTCAGGCATCAAAGAATCATGTGGGAAGTTAACCTAAGGTGTTTCCATCAGGTTTGCAGTAAGTACTTTGGTGTAAAATTGAATTGTATACTATAAGTATTGTCAAAGCATTGTATGCACTGTGATAACAACTTTTTTGTCTTGATGTGTAAAGGCAGGAAACAACTTTCAAACCACACAGAATCATGTGAGAAGTTAACCAAAGGTGTTTTCATTAGGTTTGCAGTCAGGACTTTTGAGTACAATTGAAATGTATACTACTTTTATGTGAAAGCATTGTAAGCACTGAGATATCAACTTTTTTGTCTTTATGCGTAGAGGCACGAAACAACTATGAAGCTACGCATAATCATGTGGGAAGTTAACCTAAGGTGTTTCCATTAGGTTTGCAGTAAGTACTTTGGTGTAAAATTGAAATCTATACTATTAGTATTGTCAAAGCATTGTATGCACTGTGATAACAACTTTTTTGTCTTGATGTGTAAAGGCAGGGAACAACTTTCAAACCACACAGAATCATGTGGGAAGTTAACTTAAAATGTTTCCATCAGGTTTGCACTCTGCACTATTCTGGAATATTGAAATGTATACTACTTTAATGTCAGTACCTTGTATGCACTGAGAAATCCACTTTTTTGTCTTTATGTGCAGACCCATGAAACAACTTTCAGGCATCTAAGAATCATGTGGGAAGTTAACCTGAGGTGTTTCCATTAGGATTGCAGTAAGAGGTTTGGTGTAAAATTGAAATGTATGCTATCAGTATTGTCAAAGCATTGTATGCACTCTGATAATAACTTGTTTGTCTTGATGCGTAGAGGCATGAAACAACTTTCAAGCTACTCTTAATCATGTGGGAAGTTAACCAAAGGTGTTTTCATTAGGTTTGCAGTCAAGACTTTTGAGTAGAATTGAAATGTATACTACTTTTATGTGAAAGCATTGTAAGCACTAAGATAACAACTTTTTTGTCTTTATGTGTAGAGGCACGAAACAACTTTGAAAATACTCATAATTATGTGGGAAGTTAACCTAAGGTGTTTCCATTAGGTTTGCAGTAAGTGCTTTGGTGTAAAATTGAAACGTATGCTATCAGTATTGTCAAAGCATTGTATGCATTGTGATAACAACTTTTTTGTCTTGATGTGTAAAGGCAGGAAACAACTTACAAACCACACAGAATCATGTGGGAAGTTAATCAAAGGTGTTTTCATTAGGTTTGCAGTCAGGACTTTTGAGTACAATTGAAATGTATACTACTTTTATATGAAATCATTGTAAGCACTGAGATAACAACTTTTTTGTCTTGATGTGTAAAAGCAGGAAACAACTTACAAACCACAGAGAATCATGTGGGAAGTTAACTTAAAATGTTTCCATCCGGTTTGCACTCTGCACTTTGGTTGAAAATTGACATGTATAGCACTTAATGTCAGAACATTGTATGCCCTGAGATAACAACTTTTTTGTCTTGATGTGTAGAGGCATGAGGCAAATTTCAAGCTACTCATAATCATGTGGGAAGTTAACCTAAGGTGTTTCCATTAGGTTTGCAGTAAGTACTTTCGTGTAAAATTGAAATGTATACTATTAGCATTGTCAAAGCATTGTATGCACTGTGATAACAACTTTTTTGTCTTGATGTGTAAAGGCAGGAAACAACTTTCAAACCACACAGAATCATGTGGGAAGTTAACTTAAAATGTTTCCATCAGGTTTGCACTCTGCACTTTACTGGAATATTGAAATGCATACTACTATAATGTCATACATTGTACGCACTGAGAAATCCACTTTTTTGCCTTTATGTGCAGACCCATGAAACAACTTTCAGGCATCAAAGAATCATGTGGGAAGTTAACCTAAGGTGTTTCCATCAGGTTTGCAGTAAGTACTTTGGTTGAAAATTGACATGTATAGCACTTTAATGTCAGAACATTGTATGCCCTAAGATAACAACTTTTTTGTCTTGATGTGTAGAGGCATGAGGCAACTTTCAAGCTACTCATAATCATGTGGGAAGTTAACCTAAGGTGTTTCCATTAGGTTTGCAGTAAGTACTTTGGTGTAAAATTGAATTGTATACTATAAGTATTGTCAAAGCATTGTATGCACTGTGATAACAACTTTTTTGTCTTGATGTGTAAAGGCAGGAAACAACTTTCAAACCACACAGAATCATGTGGGAAGTTAACCAAAGGTGTTTTCATTAGGTTTGAAGTCAGGACTTTTGAGTACAATTGAAATGTATACTACTTTTATGTGAAAGCTTTGTAAGCACTGAGATATCAACTTTTTTGTCTTTATGCGTAGAGGCACGAAACAACTATGAAGCTACTCATAATCATGTGGGAAGTTAACTTAAAATGTTTCCATCAGGTTTGCACTCTGCACTATTCTGGAATATTGAAATGTATACTACTTTAATGTCAGTACCTTGTATGCACTGAGAAATCCACTTTTTTGTCTTTATGTGCAGACCCATGAAACAACTTTCAGGCATCTAAGAATCATGTGGGAAGTTAACCTGAGGTGTTTCCATTAGGATTGCAGTAAGAGGTTTGGTGTAAAATTGAAATGTATGCTATCAGTATTGTCAAAGCATTGTATGCACTCTGATAATAACTTGTTTGTCTTGATGCGTAGAGGCATGAAACAACTTTCAAGCTACTCTTAATCATGTGGGAAGTTAACCAAAGGTGTTTTCATTAGGTTTGCAGTCAAGACTTTTGAGTAGAATTGAAATGTATACTACTTTTATGTGAAAGCATTGTAAGCACTAAGATAACAACTTTTTTGTCTTTATGTGTAGAGGCACGAAACAACTTTGAAAATACTCATAATTATGTGGGAAGTTAACCTAAGGTGTTTCCATTAGGTTTGCAGTAAGTGCTTTGGTGTAAAATTGAAACGTATGCTATCAGTATTGTCAAAGCATTGTATGCATTGTGATAACAACTTTTTTGTCTTGATGTGTAAAGGCAGGAAACAACTTACAAACCACACAGAATCATGTGGGAAGTTAATCAAAGGTGTTTTCATTAGGTTTGCAGTCAGGACTTTTGGGTACAATTGAAATGTATACTACTTTTATATGAAATCAGTGTAAGCACTGAGATAACAACTTTTTTGTCTTGATGTGTAAAAGCAGGAAACAACTTACAAACCACAGAGAATCATGTGGGAAGTTAACTTAAAATGTTTCCATCAGGTTTGCACTCTGCACTTTGGTTGAAAATTGACATGTATAGCACTTAATGTCAGAACATTGTATGCCCTAAGATAACCACTTTTTTGTCTTGATGTGTAGAGGCATGAGGCAAATTTCAAGCTACTCATAATCATGTGGGAAGTTAACCTAAGGTGTTTCCATTAGGTTTGCAGTAAGTACTTTCGTGTAAAATTGAAATGTATACTATTAGCATTGTCAAAGCATTGTATGCACTGTGATAACAACTTTTTTGTCTTGATGTGTAAAGGCAGGAAACAACTTTCAAACCACACAGAATCATGTGGGAAGTTAACCAAAGGTGTTTTCATTAGGTTTGCAGTCAGGACTTTTGAGTACATTTGAAATGTATACTACTTTTATGTGAAAGCATTGTAAGCACTGAGATATCAACTTTTTTGTCTTTATGCGTAGAGGCACGAAACAACTATGAAGCTACTCATAATCATGTAGGAAGTTAACCTAAGGTGTTTCCATTAGGTTTGCAGTAAGTACTTTGGTGTAAAATTGAAATCTATACTATTAGTATTGTCAAAGCATTGTATGCACTGTGATAACAACTTTTTTGTCTTGATGTGTAAAGGCAGGAAACAACTTTCAAACCACACAGAATCATGTGGGAAGTTAACTTATAATGTTTCCAACCAGGTTTGCACTCTGCACTTTACTGGAATATTGAAATGCATACTACTATAATGTCATACTTTGTACGCACTGAGAAATCCACTTTTTTGCCTTTATGTGCAGACCCATGAAACAACTTTCAGGCATCAAAGAATCATGTGGGAAGTTAACCTAAGGTGTTTCCATCAGGTTTGCAGTAAGTACTTTGGTTGAAAATTGATATGTATAGCACTTTAATGTCAGAACATTGTATGCCCTAAGATAACAACTTTTTTGTCTTGATGTGTAGAGGCATGAGGCAACTTTCAAGCTACTCATAATCATGTGGGAAGTTAACCTAAGGTGTTTCCATTAGGTTTGCAGTAAGTACTTTGGTGTAAAATTGAATTGTATACTATAAGTATTGTCAAAGCATTGTATGCACTGTGATAACAACTTTTTTGTCTTGATGTGTAAAGGCAGGAAACAACTTTCAAACCACACAGAATCATGTGGGAAGTTAACCAAAGGTGTTTTCATTAGGTTTGCAGTCAGGACTTTTGAGTACAATTGAAATGTATACTACTTTTATGTGAAAGCATTGTAAGCACTGAGATATCAACTTTTTTGTCTTTATGCGTAGAGGCACGAAACAACTATGAAGCTACTCATAATCATGTGGGAAGTTAACCTAAGGTGTTTCCATTAGGTTTGCAGTAAGTACTTTGGTGTAAAATTGAAATCTATACTATTAGTATTGTCAAAGCATTGTATGCACTGTGATAACAACTTTTTTGTCTTGATGTGTAAAGGCAGGGAACAACTTTCAAACCACACAGAATCATGTGGGAAGTTAACTTAAAATGTTTCCATCAGGTTTGCACTCTGCACTATTCTGGAATATTGAAATGTATACTACTTTAATGTCAGTACCTTGTATGCACTGAGAAATCCACTTTTTTGTCTTTATGTGCAGACCCATGAAACAACTTTCAGGCATCTAAGAATCATGTGGGAAGTTAACCTGAGGTGTTTCCATTAGGATTGCAGTAAGAGGTTTGGTATAAAATTGAAATGTATGCTATCAGTATTGTGAAAGCATTGTATGCACTCTGATAATAACTTGTTTGTCTTGATGCGTAGAGGCATGAAACAACTTTCAAGCTACTCTTAATCATGTGGGAAGTTAACCAAAGGTGTTTTCATTAGGTTTGCAGTCAAGACTTTTGAGTAGAATTGAAATGTATACTACTTTTATGTGAAAGCATTGTAAGCACTGAGATAACAACTTTTTTGTCTTTATGTGTAGAGGCACGAAACAACTTTGAAAATACTCATAATTATGTGGGAAATAACCTAAGGTGTTTCCATTAGGCTTGCAGTAAGTGCTTTGGTGTAAAATTGAAACGTATGCTATCAGTATTGTCAAAGCATTGTATGCACTGTGATAACAACTTTTTTGTCTTGATGTGTAAAGGCAGGAAACAACTTACAAACCACACAGAATCATGTGGGAAGTTAATCAAAGGTGTTTTCATTAGGTTTGCAGTCAGGACTTTTGAGTACAATTGAAATGTATACTACTTTTATATGAAATCATTGTAAGCACTGAGATAACAACTTTTTTGTCTTGATGTGTAAAAGCAGGAAACAACTTACAAACCACAGAGAATCATGTGGGAAGTTAACTTAAAATGTTTCCATCAGGTTTGCACTCTGCACTTTGGTTGAAAATTGACATGTATAGCACTTAATGTCAGAACATTGTATGCCCTAAGATAACAACTTTTTTGTCTTGATGTGTAGAGGCATGAGGCAAATTTCAAGCTACTCATAATCATGTGGGAAGTTAACCTAAGGTGTTTCCATTAGGTTTGCAGTAAGTACTTTCGTGTAAAATTGAAATGTATACTATTAGCATTGTCAAAGCATTGTATGCACTGTGATAACAACTTTTTTGTCTTGATGTGTAAAGGCAGGAAACAACTTTCAAACCACACAGAATCATGTGGGAAGTTAACTTAAAATGTTTCCATCAGGTTTGCACTCTGCACTTTACTGGAATATTGAAATGCATACTACTATAATGTCATACATTGTACGCACTGAGAAATCCACTTTTTTGCCTTTATGTGCAGACCCATGAAACAACTTTCAGGCATCAAAGACTCATGTGGGAAGTTAACCTAAGGTGTTTCCAGCAGGTTTGCAGTAAGTACTTTGGTTGAAAATTGACATGTATAGCACTTTAATGTCAGAACATTGTATGCCCTAAGATAACAACTTTTTTGTCTTGATGTGTAGAGGCATGAGGCAACTTTCAAGCTACTCATAATCATGTGGGAAGTTAACCTAAGGTGTTTCCATTAGGTTTGCAGTAAGTACTTTGGTGTAAAATTGAATTGTATACTATAAGTATTGTCAAAGCATTGTATTCACTGTGATAACAACTTTTTTGTCTTGATGTGTAAAGGCAGGAAACAACTTTCAAACCACACAGAATCATGTGGGAAGTTAACCAAAGGTGTTTTCATTAGGTTTGCAGTCAGGACTTTTGAGTACAATTGAAATGTATACTACTTTTATGTGAAAGCTTTGTAAGCACTGAGATATCAACTTTTTTGTCTTTATGCGTAGAGGCACGAAACAACTATGAAGCTACTCATAATCATGTGGGAAGTTAACTTAAAATGTTTCCATCAGGTTTGCACTCTGCACTATTCTGGAATATTGAAATGTATACTACTTTAATGTCAGTACCTTGTATGCACTGAGAAATCCACTTTTTTGTCTTTATGTGCAGACCCATGAAACAACTTTCAGGCATCTAAGAATCATGTGGGAAGTTAACCTGAGGTGTTTCCATTAGGATTGCAGTAAGAGGTTTGGTGTAAAATTGAAATGTATGCTATCAGTATTGTCAAAGCATTGTATGCACTCTGATAATAACTTGTTTGTCTTGATGCGTAGAGGCATGAAACAACTTTCAAGCTACTCTTAATCATGTGGGAAGTTAACCAAAGGTGTTTTCATTAGGTTTGCAGTCAAGACTTTTGAGTAGAATTGAAATGTATACTACTTTTATGTGAAAGCATTGTAAGCACTGAGATAACAACTTTTTTGTCTTTATGTGTAGAGGCACGAAACAACTTTGAAAATACTCATAATTATGTGGGAAATAACCTAAGGTGTTTCCATTAGGCTTGCAGTAAGTGCTTTGGTGTAAAATTGAAACGTATGCTATCAGTATTGTCAAAGCATTGTATGCACTGTGATAACAACTTTTTTGTCTTGATGTGTAAAGGCAGGAAACAACTTACAAACCACACAGAATCATGTGGGAAGTTAATCAAAGGTGTTTTCATTAGGTTTGCAGTCAGGACTTTTGATTACAATTGAAATGTATACTACTTTTATATGAAATCATTGTAAGCACTGAGATAACAACTTTTTTGTCTTGATGTGTAAAAGCAGGAAACAACTTACAAACCACAGAGAATCATGTGGGAAGTTAACTTAAAATGTTTCCATCAGGTTTGCACTCTGCACTTTGGTTGAAAATTGACATGTATAGCACTTAATGTCAGAACATTGTATGCCCTAAGATAACAACTTTTTTGTCTTGATGTGTAGAGGCATGAGGCAAATTTCAAGCTACTCATAATCATGTGGGAAGTTAACCTAAGGTGTTTCCATTAGGTTTGCAGTAAGTACTTTCGTGTAAAATTGAAATGTATACTATTAGCATTGTCAAAGCATTGTATGCACTGTGATAACAACTTTTTTGTCTTGATGTGTAAAGGCAGGAAACAACTTTCAAACCACACAGAATGATGTGGGAAGTTAACCAAAGGTGTTTTCATTAGGTTTGCAGTCAGGACTTTTGAGTACATTTGAAATGTATACTACTTTTATGTGAAAGCATTGTAAGCACTGAGATATCAACTTTTTTGTCTTTATGCGTAGAGGCACGAAACAACTATGAAGCTACTCATAATCATGTAGGAAGTTAACCTAAGGTGTTTCCATTAGGTTTGCAGTAAGTACTTTGGTGTAAAATTGAAATCTATACTATTAGTATTGTCAAAGCATTGTATGCACTGTGATAACAACTTTTTTGTCTTGATGTGTAAAGGCAGGAAACAACTTTCAAACCACACAGAATCATGTGGGAAGTTAACTTAAAATGTTTCCAACCAGGTTTGCACTCTGCACTTTACTGGAATATTGAAATGCATACTACTATAATGTGATACTTTGTACGCACTGAGAAATCCACTTTTTTGCCTTTATGTGCAGACCCATGAAACAACTTTCAGGCATCAAAGAATCATGTGGGAAGTTAACCTAAGGTGTTTCCATCAGGTTTGCACTCTGCACTTTGGTTGAAAATTGACATGTATAGCACTTTAATGTCAGAACATTGTATGCCCTAAGATAACAACTTTTTTGTCTTGATGTGTAGAGGCATGAGGCAACTTTCAAGCTACTCATAATCATGTGGGAAGTTAACCTAAGGTGTTTCCATTAGGTTTGCAGTAAGTACTTTGGTGTAAAATTGAATTGTATACTATAAGTATTGTCAAAGCATTGTATGCACTGTGATAACAACTTTTTTGTCTTGATGTGTAAAGGCAGGAAACAACTTTCAAACCACACAGAATCATGTGGGAAGTTAACCAAAGGTGTTTTCATTAGGTTTGCAGTCAGGACTTTTGAGTACAATTGAAATGTATACTACTTTTATGTGAAAGCATTGTAAGCACTGAGATATCAACTTTTTTGTCTTTATGCGTAGAGGCACGAAACAACTATGAAGCTACTCATAATCATGTGGGAAGTTAACCTAAGGTGTTTCCATTAGGTTTGCAGTAAGTACTTTGGTGTAAAATTGAAATCTATACTATTAGTATTGTCAAAGCATTGTATGCACTGTGATAACAACTTTTTTGTCTTGATGTGTAAAGGCAGGGAACAACTTTCAAACCACACAGAATCATGTGGGAAGTTAACTTAAAATGTTTCCATCAAGTTTGCACTCTGCACTATTCTGGAATATTGAAATGTATACTACTTTAATGTCAGTACCTTGTATGCACTGAGAAATCCACTTTTTTGTCTTTATGTGCAGACCCATGAAACAACTTTCAGGCATCTAAGAATCATGTGGGAAGTTAACCTGAGGTGTTTCCATTAGGATTGCAGTAAGAGGTTTGGTATAAAATTGAAATGTATGCTATCAGTATTGTGAAAGCATTGTATGCACTCTGATAATAACTTGTTTGTCTTGATGCGTAGAGGCATGAAACAACTTTCAAGCTACTCTTAATCATGTGGGAAGTTAACCAAAGGTGTTTTCATTAGGTTTGCAGTCAAGACTTTTGAGTAGAATTGAAATGTATACTACTTTTATGTGAAAGCATTGTAAGCACTGAGATAACAAATTTTTTGTCTTTATGTGTGGAGGCACGAAACAACTTTGAAAATACTCATAATTATGTGGGAAATAACCTAAGGTGTTTCCATTAGGCTTGCAGTAAGTGCTTTGGTGTAAAATTGAAACGTATGCTATCAGTATTGTCAAAGCATTGTATGCACTGTGATAACAACTTTTTTGTCTTGATGTGTAAAGGCAGGAAACAACTTACAAACCACACAGAATCATGTGGGAAGTTAATCAAAGGTGTTTTCATTAGGTTTGCAGTCAGGACTTTTGAGTACAATTGAAATGTATACTACTTTTATATGAAATCATTGTAAGCACTGAGATAACAACTTTTTTGTCTTGATGTGTAAAAGCAGGAAACAACTTACAAACCACAGAGAATCATGTGGGAAGTTAACTTAAAATGTTTCCATCAGGTTTGCACTCTGCACTTTGGTTGAAAATTGACATGTATAGCACTTAATGTCAGAACATTGTATGCCCTAAGATAACAACTTTTTTGTCTTGATGTTGAGAGGCATGAGGCAACTTTCAAGCTACTCATAATCATGTGGGAAGTTAACCTAAGGTGTTTCCATTAGGTTTGCAGTAAGTACTTTCGTGTAAAATTGAAATGTATACTATTAGCATTGTCAAAGCATTGTATGCACTGTGATAACAACTTTTTTGTCTTGATGTGTAAAGGCAGGAAACAACTTTCAAACCACACAGAATCATGTGGGAAGTTAACCAAAGGTGTTTTCATTAGGTTTGCAGTCAAGACTTTTGAGTAGAATTGAAATGTATACTACTTTTATGTGAAAGCATTGTAAGCACTGAGATAACAACTTCTTTGTCTTTATGTGTAGAGGCACGAAACAACTTTGAAAATACTCATAATTATGTGGGAAGTAACATAAGGTGTTTCCATTAGGCTTGCAGTAAGTGCTTTGGTGTAAAATTGAAACGTATGCTATCAGTATTGTCAAAGCATTGTATGCACTGTGATAACAACTTTTTTGTCTTGATGTGTAAAGGCAGGAAACAACTTACAAACCACACAGAATCATGTGGGAAGTTAATCAAAGGTGTTTTCATTAGGTTTGCAGTCAGGACTTTTGAGTACAATTGAAATGTATACTACTTTTATATGAAATCATTGTAAGCACTGAGATAACAACTTTTTTGTCTTGATGTGTAAAAGCAGGAAACAACTTTCAAACCACACAGAATCATGTGGGAAGTTAACTTAAAATGTTTCCATCAGGTTTGCACTCTGCACTTTACTGGAATATTGAAATGCATACTACTATAATGTCATACATTGTACGTACTGAGAAATCCACTTTTTTGCCTTTATGTGCAGACCCATGAAACAACTTTCAGGCATCAAAGAATCATGTGGGAAGTTAACCTAAGGTGTTTCCATTAGGTTTGCAGTAAGTACTTTCGTGTAAAATTGAAATGTATACTATTAGCATTGTCAAAGCATTGTATGCACTGTGATAACAACTTTTTTGTCTTGATGTGTAAAGGCAGGAAACAACTTTCAAACCACACAGAATCATGTGGGAAGTTAACTTAAAATGTTTCCATCAGGTTTGCACTCTGCAGTTTACTGGAATATTGAAATGCATACTACTATAATGTCATACATTGTACGCACTGAGAAATCCACTTTTTTGCCTTTATGTGCAGACCCATGAAACAACTTTCAGGCATCAAAGAATCATGTGGGAAGTTAACCTAAGGTGTTTCCATCAGGTTTGCAGTAAGTACTTTGGTTGAAAATTCACATGTATAGCACTTTAATGTCAGAACATTATATGCCCTAAGATAACAACTTTTTTGTCTTGATGTGTAGAGGCATGAGGCAACTTTCAAGCTTCTCATAATCATGTGGGAAGTTAACCTAAGGTGTTTCCATTAGGTTTGCAGTAAGTACTTTGGTGTAAAATTGAATTGTATACTATAAGTATTGTCAAAGCATTGTATGCACTGTGATAACAACTTTTTTGTCTTGATGTGTAAAGGCAGGAAACAACTTTCAAACCACACAGAATCATGTGGGAAGTTAACCAAAGGTGTTTTCATTAGGTTTGCAGTCAGGACCTTTGAGTACAATTGAAATGTATACTACTTTTATGTGAAAGCATTGTAAGCACTGAGATATCAACTTTTTTGTCTTTATGCGTAGAGGCACGAAACAACTATGAAGCTACTCATAATCATGTAGGAAGTTAACCTAAGGTGTTTCCATTAGGTTTGCAGTAAGTACTTTGGTGTAAAATTGAAATCAATACTATAGTTATTGTCAAAGCATTGTATGCACTGTGATAACAACTTTTTTGTCTTGATGTGTAAAGGCAGGGAACAACTTTCAAACCACACAGAATCATGTGGGAAGTTAACTTAAAATGTTTCCATCAGGTTTGCACTCTGCACTATTCTGGAATATTGAAATGTATACTACTTTAATGTCAATACCTTGTATGCACTGAGAAATCCACTTTATTGTCTTTATGTGCAGACCCATGAAACAACTTTCAGGCATCTAAGAATCATGTGGGAAGTTAACCTGAGGTGTTTCCATTAGGATTGCAGTAAGAGGTTTGGTGTAAAATTGAAATGTATGCTATCAGTATTGTCAAAGCATTGTATGCACTCTGATAATAACTTGTTTGTCTTGATGCGTAGAGGCATGAAACAACTTTCAAGCTACTCTTAATCATGTGGGAAGTTAACCAAAGGTGTTTTCATTAGGTTTGCAGTCAAGACTTTTGAGTAGAATTGAAATGTATACTACTTTTATGTGAAAGCATTGTAAGCACTGTGATAACAACTTTTTTGTCTTTATGTGTAGAGGCACGAAACAACTTTGAAAATACTCATAATTATGTGGGAAGTTAACCTAAGGTGTTTCCATTAGGTTTGCAGTAAGTGCTTTGGTGTAAAATTGAAACGTATGCTAGCAGTATTGTCAAAGCATTGTATGCACTGTGATAACAACTTTTTTGTCTTGATGTGTAAAGGCAGGAAACAACTTACAAACCACACAGAATCATGTGGGAAGTTAATCAAAGGTGTTTTCATTAGGTTTAGAGTCAGGACTTTTGAGTACAATTGAAATGTATACTACTTTTATATGAAATCATTGTAAGCACTGAGATAACAACTTTTTTGTCTTGATGTGTAAAAGCAGGAAACAACTTACAAACCACAGAGAATCATGTGGGAAGTTAACTTAAAATGTTTCCATCATGTTTGCACTCTGCACTTTGGTTGAAAATTGACATGTATAGCACTTAATGTCAGAACACTGTATGCCCTAAGATAACAACTTTTTTGTCTTGATGTGTAGAGGCATGAGGCAACTTTCAAGCTACTCATAATCATGTGGGAAGTTAACCTAAGGTGTTTCCATTAGGTTTGCAGTAAGTACTTTCGTGTAAAATTGAAATGTATACTATTAGCATTGTCAAAGCATTGTATGCACTGTGATAACAGCTTTTTTGTCTTGATGTGTAAAGGCAGGAAACAACTTTCAAACCACACAGAATCATGTGGGAAGTTAACTTAAAATGTTTCCATCAGGTTTGCACTCTGCACTTTACTGGAATATTGAAATGCATACTACTATAATGTCATACATTGTACGCACTGAGAAATCCACTTTTTTGCCTTTATGTGCAGACCCAAGAAACAACTTTCAGGCATCAAAGATTCATGTGGGAAGTTAACCTAAAGTGTTTCCATCAGGTTTGCAGTAAGTACTTTGGTTGAAAATTGACATGTATAGCACTTTAATGTCAGAACATTGTATGCCCTAAGATAACAACTTTTTTGTCTTGATGTGTAGAGGCATGAGGCAACTTTCAAGCTACTCATAATCATGTGGGAAGTTAACCTAAGGTGTTTCCATTAGGTTTGCAGTAAGTACTTTGGTGTAAAATTGAATTGTATACTATAAGTATTGTCAAAGCATTGTATGCACTGTGATAACAACTTTTTTGTCTTGATGTGTAAAGGCAGGAAACAACTTTCAAACCACACAGAATCATGTGGGAAGTTAACCAAAGGTGTTTTCATTAGGTTTGCAGTCAGGACTTTTGAGTACAATTGAAATGTATACTACTTTTATGTGAAAGCATTGTAAGCACTGAGATATCAACTTTTTTGTCTTTATGCGTAGAGGCAGGAAACAACTATGAAGCTACTCATAATCATGTGGGAAGTTAACCTAAGGTGTTTCCATTAGGTTTGCAGTAAGTACTTTGGTGTAAAATTGAAATCTATACTATTAGTATTGTCAAAGCATTGTATGCACTGTGATAACAACTTTTTTGTCTTGATGTGTAAAGGCAGGGAACAACTTTCAAACCACACAGAATCATGTGGGAAGTTAACTTAAAATGTTTCCATCAGGTTTGCACTCTGCACTATTCTGGAATATTGAAATGTATACTACTTTAATGTCAGTACCTTGTATGCACTGAGAAATCCACTTTTTTGTCTTTATGTGCAGACCCATGAAACAACTTTCAGGCATCTAAGAATCATGTGGGAAGTTAACCTGAGGTGTTTCCATTAGGATTGCAGTAAGAGGTTTGGTGTAAAATTGAAATGTATGCTATCAGTATATTCAAAGCATTGTATGCACTCTGATAATAACTTGTTCGTCTTGATGCGTAGAGGCATGAAACAACTTTCAAGCTACTCTTAATCATGTGGGAAGTTAACCAAAGGTGTTTTCATTAGGTTTGCAGTCAAGACTTTTGAGTAGAATTGAAATGTATACTACTTTTATGTGAAAGCATTGTAAGCACTGAGATAACAACTTTTTTGTCTTTATGTGTAGAGGCACGAAACAACTTTGAAAATACTCATAATTATGTGGGAAGTTAACCTAAGGTGTTTCCATTAGGTTTGCAGTAAGTGCTTTGGTGTAAAATTGAAATGTATACTATTAGTATTGTCAAAGCATTGTATGCACTGTGATAACAACTTTTTTGTCTTGATGTGTAAAGGCAGGAAACAACTTACAAACCACACAGAATCATGTGGGAAGTTAATCAAAGGTGTTTTCATTAGGTTTGCAGTCAGGACTTTTGAGTACAATTGAAATGTATACTACTTTTATATGAAATCATTGTAAGCACTGAGATAACAACTTTTTTGTCTTGATGTGTAAAAGCAGGAAACAACTTACAAACCACAGAGAATCATGTGGGAAGTTAACTTAAAATGTTTCCATCAGGTTTGCACTCTGCACTTTGGTTGAAAATTGACATGTATAGCACTTAATGTCAGAACATTGTATGCCCTAAGATAACAACTTTTTTGTCTTGATGTGTAGAGGCATGAGACAACTTTCAAGCTACTCATAATCATGTGGGAAGTTAACCTAAGGTGTTTCCATTAGGTTTGCAGTAAGTACTTTCGTGTAAAATTGAAATGTATACTATTAGCATTGTCAAAGCATTGTATGCACTGTGATAACAACTTTTTTGTCTTGATGTGTAAAGGCAGGAAACAACTTTCAAACCACACAGAATCATGTGGGAAGTTAACTTAAAATGTTTCCATCAGGTTTGCACTCTGCACTTTACTGGAATATTGAAATGCATACTACTATAATGTCATACATTGTACGCACTGAGAAATCCACTTTTTTGCCTTTATGTGCAGACCCATGAAACAACTTTCAGGCATCAAAGAATCATGTGGGAAGTTAACCTAAGGTGTTTCCATCAGGTTTGCAGTAAGTACTTTGGTTGAAAATTGACATGTATAGCACTTTAATGTCAGAACATTGCATGCCCTAAGATAACAACTTTTTTGTCTTGATGTGTAGAGGCATGAGGCAACTTTCAAGCTACTCATAATCATGTGGGAAGTTAACCTAAGGTGTTTCCATTAGGTTTGCAGTAAGTACTTTGGTGTAAAATTGAATTGTATACTATAAGTATTGTCAAAGCATTGTATGCACTGTGATAACAACTTTTTTGTCTTGATGTGTAAAGGCAGGAAACAACTTTCAAACCACACAGAATCATGTGGGAAGTTAACCAAAGGTGTTTTCATTAGGTTTGCAGTCAGGACTTTTGAGTACAATTGAAATGTATACTACTTTTATGTGAAAGCATTGTAAGCACTGAGATATCAACTTTTTTGGCTTTATGCGTAGAGGCACGAAACAACTAT